>NW_006399851.1:5046699-5053376 GCF_000299155.1 Elephantulus edwardii
TCCCCTTTTCCTTATGAATCAGGGTGAAGTTTCTCTCAGGGAGGAGTGATAGGGAATGGCAAAGGACACACTGACAAAAGAAATTAATCAGAACTGGCTTTGACACGCACTGTGACAATTGGGCAATTAAAACAGACTTTCAAGGGGGGAAAAAAAGAGGAACGAATTGAGGGGGAGGGTAGAGAAAATAGTACAACAATGAATGAATGGAAACCCAAAATCTCTGTAAATGTTCATTAAAATTAATAGAATCTAATAAAACAAACAAACAAACAAACAAACAAACAAAAAACAACCCCATGATCATGACATTTAGATCTGCAGCCAGTCATGGGTTCAGCACATCATTTTGTTTTATTGTGCATTGAGTTGCCATGAATTGGGGTGGGGGTAATGGTGTTTTCTACCAACAACTTGATATTCCCAACTCACCCCCTTCCTCCCACACCTCTCTATCTCAGCTTCTACTGCCTTACCACAGGCCCTCACTGCTTATCACATTTGTATCACAAGGGCAATGGGGAAAAGCTTTGAAAGATTTTAACTAGGAAGTCACTCCCTTTTCTTGTGATAAGAATGATACTGCATAAACTGGGATAGAGGCAGAGAGAAATCTACTGCAAAACTGTACTAATGGACCAGAGAGCTATGAAGAAGCTCAAGATTACGCCAGTGACAAGATAAGGATGCAAAGGAAAAATATTTAGCAATTAAAATGGAGACAGCATAGTGATTGTTTGGAATTAGATGGTAAAGGAGCCATTTGTAATAAGTGTGTCCCAGGTGGAGTTTAGGAGAGAGGGTGGATGGGACCATTCACAGAAAAGCAATTAAGGATTAAGTCTGTGAGAAAATCATGGCGTCCATGTATAGGGTGAACTGTAGTTTTATGTGGTGAATGGCATGGGAGGGAAGCATCCGCAATAGCTGGATGTAGAACTCTGGGAGTCAGCAAGGTGAATGTTGGAGAGAGATGAATAGGGAGCTACACAGATAGGTACCACCAAGTGGGGTCCCAGTGTCAGTGACCTCTGTGCACAGTCTGCACCATCCTCACAGTCCAGTCTTCACCATCCTCACAGTCACCTGCCTATTGTGTTCATTGTCACATCCTGTAGGTCCCTCTATCAAACCAAGGTCTCTCACTCTATTTCACCAGACAAGCTACCTCCTTCAGTGACTGGCCCCACCTGATAAGATGTCCCTAGCTAGAGAGTCAATGCTGTGTTGTGATCTATAAGGTTTATTGTTTCTTATTTGGGTTGTTTTGTTTGTTTGGTTTTTTTTTTTAAAAACCCAAAACCAAACTCAAATTTTTCTTGTACTTTGACTGAAAGGTTTTTTAAAATTAAATGTTATTCATTTTAATGAACATTTAGAGAGATTTTGGGTTTCCATTCATTCATTGTTGCACTATTTTCTCTACCCTCTTCCCCAGTTCGTTCCTCTTTTTTCCCCCCTTGAAAGTCTGTTTTAATTGCCCAATTGCCACAGTGCTTGTCAAAGCCAGTTCTGATTAATCTCCTTTGCCAGTGTGTCCTTTGCCATTCCCTACCACTCCTCCCTGAGATAAACTTCACCCTGATTCATAAGGAAAAGGGGACGGCGTATTCTCTTAGCTACTTCCTGCTGAAAAGGGACGCTGTAGGTTTCAGGGTGAAGACATTCTCTCACTACTCTAAAGGGCCCCTTTGACAATAGGAAACACATAGACTATTTTGGAGATTGATTTTGGAATTTAGATGCACTGTTGTCAATTGTGCATGTTCATATCCTTGAAGATATATCATGGAAGGGTTGCAGCCTAGAAGACCCAAATTTAACTAACAAATTAAAAGTACATGAGTCAAAAATTATAAAGCAAATTGGTTTCCATTTACTCATTCATTCAGATTTTGTTTTATGACTTCAATTACTGTCCTTACAACATTTTGCTCTTCTTACATATGATCATTTACAGCCTCCTATCCTACTCTACCCTACCCTACCTTTGCCTACCCTACCTTACCCTTGCCTACCCTCCCCTACCCTACACTTGCCTTCCCTTGCCTGCCTTTGCCTTTGTCTTTGTCTAGCCTAACCTAGCCTAGCCTAGCCTAGCCCACAGTCTAAGCTTTCTCCTTGGGCAAATATGGCCATTTCCCTAAGGTTTACATTGGGTAATCTTCAGAATTTCATTAATCTGGACTTTCTTCCTAGTCTTGTCTTAGTGTGGTTACCATGGATAACCCTGTTGGTATTTGAAATACAATTGTCATAGCTTTCGCATCACAGTCTGACTGATGGGTTGTGAAGATGTGTATGTAGATGGTGCTTAAAGCAGAAGAGTAAATGACATTAGCCAGACAGGGATAGCTGAATAAGGGAGGAAGATGGCTCAACCCTGGAGAAGCCCACTCTCTGAGGGGCATATAGAGGAGCAGGGCCAGGGAGGTAGGAGAGCTAGAGGCTGTAGCATTACCAACAGCCAGAGGGAGAAGAATCTGCCAATTCGGTTCTGGACTCCTTCCTCAAAGAGATCTATTTCAATGGAATAACTAGGATAGACGCCAACAGCACTGGGTTGGAGAGCGTGTGGGAGATGAGAAATTACAGGCAGTCTAGACTTCTCTTGCTGGAAGTTTTGCTGTGAACAAAAGAAAGGACATAGGAAATGCAAGTGATGGTATGAGAGTGTGTGGTCCGGCTACAGTAATCAGTGCACAAGAAAATAGAAAGGCACAGTATGGAAACGAAAAAAGAGAGGAAAGAAAAAAAAGGAAGGAAAGTGGGTGGTGGAAGATGTGGGAAGAAGGAGGTCCTGGGCCCAAGAGCTTTGGAAACGGGGAGAGAAAGAGAGAGGGTGGCTGCCGAGCCGTCTGGGACTGCACAGCACCAGTGACTCATTCATCTTATGTAATGAAAATGTGCTTTCAGACTGTGGGCTTAGAGTTCCGTCTCCTGTACACAGAGCTTCGTAGCCTGGCGTGTTTTCTTGTTACTCCGGAGCTGTTGCTAGCATAAGGTCATACTCAGAAAATGGAGCCCTGAGAAAGATTACTCAGAGACTTGGCTGCTTTCTCCTTGGCCAGTCGGTCTTTAGACAGACGTCACTCTTTGCTGAAGAGATGTTACACTCATAGTGAAATATGCCTGGTACCAGCCCTGAATCTGGGGTCTTTGTGGAAAAGAAACAATTGTTTAAAAGGGTGAAAAGGCAATCCTTTTGTGTTTTCTCCTGAAAACTTGTTCTATTTATCCAACTTCTAGAAAAGCATTTACCAAATAGAAACAACAGACGAGGCAACAATCTGGCTCATCACAATTAAGTTCTCCCATTCAGATATTATCATCTCAGAAGCTACTATTGTCAGTGGCCATCAGGTTGTCTTACACTGTGACATCTCCCCACACAATGGGAAGTAATGGTACCTGGTGTTGTTCTGTCTTTCTGATTGGTTGTGATCCCCATTATTCATTGGCTGATAGTCAGAAGTGCATCACCAATTTATCTTCGGTAGAAAACTCAGGTGAATCCTGTATGAACCTCCACTGATAACTGACTTGTCCATGAGGAACATTGCCTAGAATTGAATCAAAGTCTCCAGCATAGAAGATGAGTATTTCACCACCAATTCACCAATGTCACCTACTCAGAAAACACTGGGGCTGTGTACATGAGAGATGTGTTGAACACTGAGGAATAATTTTATTCATGCTATGTTCTGATAAGTGTTTATACTGTTTTTGTAAGTAGAGTGGCAAAAGTAAACCATTTCACTTGAGGTTGCAACCTACAATTAGAAGAAAGGGCCCAGCTCAGAAAGGTTCCTAGTTGCCTTGCTTACTCAGTGGGGCCCAGTGGGGCCCAGATTGCAGTTTGTACAGCACAGCTGTCACACTGTTCACAATGACCTGAACCAGGAACAGCTCTTGACCCACGTTCATATGCAGTATCCTCCACAGTGCAGGTTGAATGTTGTTGTTGTTGTTATGTGCCGTCGAGTCGCCTGCGACTCATAGCGACCCTATGTACAACAGCCCCAAACTCCGCTCTGTCCTGTGCCAATCGCACTGTCTCTGACACTCCCATCCCAATTATCCCAGTCACTGAATCAATCCACCTCATAGAGGGCCTTCCTCTCCTGCGCCGTCCCTCCACCCTCCCAAGCATGATGTCCCTCTCCAAGGACCGGTCTCTCCTCACAACATGTCCAAAGTAAGTTAGACGGAGCCTCAGAATCCTTGCCTCCAAGGAGCCACCTGGTTTAACCCTCTCCAGGACAAATATGTTTGTTTTCCTAGCAGTCCATGGTATTCTCAGTACTCTTCTCCAGCACCACAGCACAAAGGCATCAGTTCTCCTTCTATCCTCCTTGGTCATTGTCCAACTCTCTGATGCATAACAGGTGATTGCGAAGACCATGGCCTGTATCAGACGCACCTTAGTCTCCAGAGAGACACCAGTGTAGGTTGAATAGGAGAGAAAAACACTTTTGAGAAGGAAGAGAGAAACAGTGACGCCTGACCAGCAGAAAGTCTTCTTTGGGCTGCTTGTGCTCAATCTTTCAGCTCTGGGATGGCCCCTTGCTGATGCAAGACTGTATTCTTGTCTACAGTTATGTGAAACCTGTACTTGGACCAGGAAGCAGTCTTCAGAACAAAGCAGGGAAACACTGCATGGTTCAAAATCAGGAAAGGAGTGCATCAGGGATGCATCCTGTCTCCATACCTTTTTAATCTATATGTGGAACAGATCATTCTGGAAGCAGGACTTTATGAGGAGGAATGTGGCATCAGGATTGGAGGAAGACTCATCAACAGTCTGCATTATGCAGATGACACAACCTTGTTTGTGGAAACTGAAGAAGACCTGAAGCGCTTGCTGCATAAGGTCAAGGATTATAGTCTTCAATATGGATTGAAGCTCAACATCAAGAAGACAAAGATTCTCTCCATTGGGCCCATTGGCAGCACCATGATAGATGGAGAACAAATGGAGATTGTTAACAATTACAGCTTGCTCAGCTCCACAATTTCAGTTTGATTGGTTCCACAACCAACACTATAGGCTTTTGATCGTATGTTGTTTCATGAAATTCTCTGTCAGTCAATTCTTTTTGATACAGTGACCCTGTTTACTCTTTCCATATTCTTTTGAAGCTTCCTGTTTCATTCAAGATTCTACTCATAGCATCCTTAAGTATTGCAACTCAAGGCTTGACTTTGTTCTTAGGTTCCTTTAGCTTAAAAAATGCCAAGTAAAAAATGCCCCTTTGATTTTCTGACTCCAGCTCTTTGCACATTTCATTATAATACTTTACTTTGTCTTCTTCAGCTGCCCTTTGAAATCTGCTGTTCACCTCCTAAACTTCCTGATTTCTTCCCTTTGCTATGGCTTCTTGGTACTCTACCGCAATATTTAATATATCTTCTGACATCAATCTTGGTCTTTTCTTCCTCCTTTGTCTTTGTAATGACCTTTTACTTTATTCATGGATGATATTCTTGATATCATCCCACAACTCATCTGGCTTTCACTCTTTAGTGCCCAAGGCCTCAAACCTGTTCCTGAGATGTTTTTTCAATTCAGGTGGGATAGATTCAAGGTCAAATTTTTGCTCTGGTGGATTTGATTTAATTTCCCTTGGCTTCAGTTTGAACTTACATATAAGTAGTTGATAGTCTGTTCCACAACAGCACTTGGCCTAATTTTCACAGCTGATATTGAGCTTCTCCAATAATTCTTTCTACAGATGTAATCTATTTGATTCCTGTGCAGATCATCAGGTGAGGTCCATGGGTATAGTCAACATTTATGTTTCTTATAAAAGGTATTTGTAATCAATAAATAATTGTACACAATTTCTAGCATTTTATCTTCCTTGGGTTATACATGAAAAACCCAGGGTTAGCAGTTTTAGGGGTGGCAATTATGGGAAGTGAAATGGGAATGCAGCAATCTAATAAATCACCCCTCACATTCTCTAGCCTCCATCCTTATCTAGGTAAGTCTTGGGAATATGAAGCAACAAGGATGGCCTACTTTTTCATGTTATGACACCTTCTCAGGCCATCCCTGGTTACCAAAAACACCAAGACATTTAGGAAAGGGTACTGATGGCTAACAGTGACTCCTGCACAGAACCAGAACCAGAACCATGCCAGCTGCTGCTCCCTGAGTTTCCCACATGGAAAATACCTTTTATGACACAGATCCATTTCTGAGGAGCTCTCTAACTTGAGAAGTATGTTCTGCAGAAATGTCAACTCTCCCTGCAACCCCACTTTACTCATAAGTGAACACCTTAAAACTGGCCTCTCACAACTATGAGATATCATCTCACCCCAGTAAGAAGAGCAAAATTTAACAGAATGGCAAACATCAAATGCTGGTGAGGTTGTGGAGAAACTGGAACTTTTATTCACTGGTGGTGAAAGTGTAAAATGGTGCAACCACTATGGAAGGCTGTATGGTGCTTTTTTAAAAAGCTGGAAATAGAAATGCCATTTGACCCAGCAATTCCACTACTGGGAATTTACCCTAAAGAAACCACAATGGCCACCCAAGCAGATATATGACACCCATGTTTACTGTGGCTTTGTTCACGAGAAACTGGAACCCTTATTCACTGTTGGTGGGAATGTAAAATGGTGCAACCCCTGTAGAAAGCGGTATGGCGCTTTCTCAAAAAGTT
>NW_006399851.1:5054870-5068439 GCF_000299155.1 Elephantulus edwardii
AACTCTTCTCACTATTTCTTAGTTGTTGGAACTGATGGAAAACCTCATAAGCAGTTCCTTACTTCACCTCTGCCTTGCATGCGGACTTCCGAGTTGTAAAACAGCCCAGTGGTAGATGGAATTTGCTCCAGGACTTAAGAACAACAAATACATAGTTGAACCTCTACATCTTGTGATCCCTAACCTTTATACTATAATAGACAAAGTGCTAGTCAATAGGCCTTTTATTGTAAGAACTACTTTCCCTCTGTGACTTGATCGGTGCCACTATTAGAGCCTCTATGTGGAATATTACTGCTTTTCAATTTTTGACTCATGTACTTTAATTTGTTAGTTAAATTTGTGTCTTCTAGGCTGCAACACTTCCATGTTACATCTTCAAGGATATAAACATGCACGGCTAAGCACAACTGATAATAGTGCATCTAAATTCCAAAATCAATCTCCATAATAGTCTATGTGTTTCCTATTGCCAAAGGGGCTCTTTGGAGTAGTGAGAGAAGATCTTCACCCTGAAACCTACAGCGTCCCTTTACAGCAGGAAGTAGCTAAGAGAATACACCATCCCCTTTTCCCTATGAATCAGGGTGAAGTCTCTCTCAAGAAGGCGTGATAGGGAATGGGAGAGGACACACTGACAAAGGAGATTAATCAGAACTGGCTTTGACAAGCACTGTGGCAATTGGACAATTAAAACAGACTTTCAAGGGGGGGGAAAGAACGAACTGGGGAGGAGGGTAGACATAATAGTGCAACAATGAATGAATGAAAACCCCAAATCTCTGTAAATGTTCATTAAAATTGATAAAATTTAATTTAAAAAATGGATAGACAAACTCTGGTATACTCACACAATGGAATACTATGCAGCATTGAAAAACAAGGAACTAATGAAATATTATCCAAAATTGATGACTCTGGAGGACATTATGTGAGTGATATATCTCAGTCACAAATATTGCACAGGGCCAGTGTTGTAAAATGGCACTGACATCAGGGTTGAGAGAAGACAAAAAAGGGGGGGAGGAATGATGTATATTGCATTGAGACAGATAAGGCAGCGTTCTGTTTAAAAGGAATACATGAAGGGTATTCTTGTCATTACAGGAGTCCAGAATGAAGGCTGCATAGTGGAGCGAACTTTGGGAGAGGGATTGCATAACAATGAAAGAGTTTTACTTTTCAAGGAGAAGAGTGATTTGGGGGGGAGGGGGTGGGCAGGGAGAAAAGTGCAACAATTAAATGACTGGAAATCCTAAGTCTATGTACACTTTCATTAAAATTAATAAATGGAAAAAAAGGGGGGGAAAGCAAAGCAAACCAAAAACAACAATAAAACAATTGGCCTCAATCTGTGGTACATGCTCATGATGGAATACCTACACAGTACTCAAGAAACAGTGATTTCTAAAACTACTGTGTAACTTAGGAGAGACTGGAGAACATTATGCTGAGTGAACTAACTTGGTCTCATTAGGACAAATACTGCATTAGGGTAATTATTATAAAAATAGAAGGATCACAAAAAAAATGTGTATGAGGTTCCAGGGGAGTAAGGGGGGAAGCAGAAGGTTGTGGATAGCCAGGTGTAAATGACACAATATTGTGTGTGGAGGAATGGGGAGAAAAGAAAATGGGAAAAATCTGACAGGGAATTGGAAAAAAGGGTAATGGTGGGCATGGTCCAATGGTGATTAACTTTATTAAACACAATGAACGGTACTGATTGTATGAAACACACTATGAATGAGAGATTGTGTGAAACACAATGTATATGAACTTTGTATGCAAGCAAATATAAAACAAAAAGGTTTAAAAACTAAAAAAAAGGGAAGGATCTCATTGCCCTCAAGTTGGAAGATACTTTTAGGTGACCTTTTTATTGTGTGTCCAAGGCTGTAAATTGCATGGGAGGAGATTTCCTATCTGTCTTCTGATGAGTTGCTAGTGAATTTGAACCACCACAGAAACTCTTTGGGTTGGTAGTACAACTTCCTACGGACTATGCCATCAGAGTTCCCTAAAAGGACATCTATCTTCTGCTGATACAAGAGTGGTGTTTACTTGTGTGAATGTGTATGTAGAGGGGCAAGGGGGGATGGAGGACTGAAATAGCAAAGTGATTTTTTTAAAATTTGAGCGTATTTTTTTATAATAGAAAGAGCCCTGCTGGTGCAGTGGTCAAACACTCAACTATTTACTAGAAGGCCAGCAGCTCTAACACACCTGCCAATCCTTCAGAGACAGATGTGGCCATCTGCTTCTGTAGAGATTCCAGCCTTGGAAACCCTGTGAGTGGTTTTACTCTGTCCCACAGTGTCACTATGAGCAGGGATCTATTTGATGGCAAGAGGAGTAGTTTTGTTTACAGGTTTGATGATTTTAGAACTGTGTTAGCTGCTCCTAAGAAAGGAAAGACAGAGGGAAAGAAGAGGAGGGGAAAGGGAGGAAGGAAGAAGAACAGGAAGTTGCAACCAACGGTGGTACCTTGGTTTCATCAGAATCATTGCTGGTTACACTTATAAAAGAAGACATTTAGAATTTGTGTGCCTTGAGCAGCTGAGGGAGCAGAAGAAAGGCTGGCACTTTGATAAAGACCCATCTGGGCCTGTAGTTATGTGTCTTAGGGATTTCTCCCTGACTACACCCCCTAACTAGCATCCTGACACTAAGAACAACCTTTTCCTTGATGGAGGATAGGAATCAGAAGCTCAGGAAGTGTTATAAGAAGAGGACTGGAAATTACTTCCATCTGAATGAAGCCTGTTAGTCCTCATTTGCCTCTGTCACCACACCTGACACAGAGAGAAACTAGTGACTCACACTAACACAAAAACACCTCAAATGACCATTGTTCTTGAAATAGATGTTTATAAGGGAGTGAATTCCTCACCCTGAAAGAAGAGACATGGGAGAAAGAATTTACAAGTTTTCTGGGCACTGCTGTTACCACAGACTAAAAGACGGAGGGACTCCACCTCACACACTTCGCACATGTTCTCAGGAGGAGCCTGGAGAAGAATATCATGTTTAATGAAGTAAAGGGTCTATAAGAAAGAGGAAGCTGCTCAAAGATATTCACTGACATAGTTACTGGAACAATGAGCTTGAGCATAACAGAGACTGTGTAGATGGCACAGAATAGGTTTTGTTATGTTGTACCTAAAATTGCTGTGAGTCAGAGCTGACTTGATGACACCTAATAGCATCACAAAAACTATGGAGTTAAATTTGACTGAATGTCTTTTATTTTTATGTTGTTAGATTTGGATCTCTAGCCTGAGTAGAAACTGTGGTCTGCAAGATTGAACCACAGATGGAAAGGCCATTTTATCTTCATTCCCTGGAAGCAACAACTACCAATTCATTCCCTTCTCTGAAGAGCTCCTCAGATGCTCATGACGGCAAATTTATAGTATGACAACCATCACCGACCTACCTGTTGCCTGCATTGCTGCCCAGGAACACAGATGTAGCAGAAATGCCCCCAAGGACATGGGGAAATGAAGCCCATTGGCCGGTCATCAGAAGGCTTGTTTGACTTGTGTTTCCAGCAGGGAACATGGATTTGTGGTGCTTCATTCAATATTCTCAGCTTTTAAAAAAATGCCATTGAGGTTATTAGTTGCTGTTGAGCCAGCTCCAAGCCATGGTAACCTTGAGTATAAGAAAACAAAATGCTGCCCATATTTGCAGTCTTCATGATTGTGGATGGGTTTGATTCCATTGTTGTGGATATTGTGTTGTCTGTCTCACTGAGGTCCTGCCTGGTCTTTTCTAATCCTCTACCTTACCTAACATGATGCAGAATAACTATTAAGCTGAGAATATCCCTTTAAATAACCCAGGGATGGTCCAAGGCAGCCTGCTTCAGGTGTTACAGTAGCTGGTAGATCACTAAAGTGTCCACTCAGTGCGCTTGAACTGAAAACAGAGGAGAGTTGGGCCATATTGATAGCTTCATCCTAAGGCAGAAGGTCTTAAGGAGCACCTCTCCCACTACAGAGGGCATCCCTCCAGCAGCCTGGCCTCATTTACACAGAGAATACAGAGAACATCAATACAGAGTACATCGCACCAGCACCCTGGTCTCAATGCAGCAGTTTTCCATTTATGAGTTGGCCTGCTCAGGGATTGGTGTGACTTTAGGCCAGAGTGAGGCCAACTACTCTGCCCTGAGAGATAAATCAGTCAGTCAGTTTTTATCTTTGCCCTACATTGATTAAAGACCCAGACTGTGCTCTTGGGATATTGCTTAGGTTTCCTCCACCATCTAAGAAAAAAAAAAAAATCATCCACTCACAGCAAGACCTCTTGGTACAAATGGCTGACACTTTTATCTGGCAACTGAAAAGGTTAAGTTTGAATCCAGAGGTTTTCCAGATGAAAGGTCTGGTGGTTGACTGACCTCATGAAAATCAACCACTGAAAATCCCATCAAGTGCAGTTGTATCTGACATACATGGGCTACCATGATTTGGAAACTGACTCAAGAGCAAATAGTTGAGTTTAAAGATCTATGGCCTTAAGTTACATGGGACATGCAGTGTAAGGTCAGCTCCATGGTTACAGCAAACATCACAGCCAATAGGAAACAGAGGGCATTGTTTTCAACACTCTGAGGGATGATCATGACAAATGGCAGGCCTGTCTCCTCAAAACCTCCCTCCTTCCCTGCGTCTCTCTTCCAGTTAGTCTTGGTCCAACATTGTTCTGAACGGTCTGTAGGATGAACAGCACAAGCTTGAGCAGGAGTTGGACACATAGAGAAGGTAATTTTCTAGGGTTGCCAAACTACATGACACAAGGCTCAAAACAACAGAAATGTATCCTCTCATAGGATAAATTATAGCAATTAAGTCCAAATTCAGAGTGTTGGCAAAGCCATGTTCTGTTTGAAGCATCTAGGGGAAGAACATTCCTCTTTTCTAACAGCTTCTGGTAATCCCAGCCATTCTGGTAATCCCAGGTAATTCTTAGTTTATGGCAGTATCATTTTCATCTCTAATCCCTGCTTTATTTTCACCTGTTTTCTCTCTGACTCTGAGTCTTACTCTATGAGCACACCAGTCAAGTAGGGTCAGAATATTCCCTTCCCCAGATATGACTTTATGTTAACTGATAATATTTTCAAGGACTCTATTTCTAAACAAGGTGATATCCACAGGTATGAGGTAAGAACTGCAGCATCTCTTTGTGGGGGTGGCTCACATACAAAATTAATATCCAAAGGGTGATACAATTTACTCTTTGCATAGACATAGAACAGTAAGACTTACCCACCACATGGCTGCACTACTCCTGTTGGCCAGTTTGTCATAAGTAGTGACTTAGGTTTTACTGTAATGTTGGAAACAATGCCAGAGATATTTGAAATACCAAGAGAAATGCAAGCCTAAGACACTCTCCAAAAATTAACCAGCAAAATTATGGTGGGTCACAACAGAATACAGTTGACACGGTGCTGGAAGATTAACCCCATGGGGTCGAAGCTGCTCAAAATACACAGCGGGCTCAACAAGGCCCTTGAGCAAACCAACAACTGTGGAGGTGGCTTAGAACCAGGCAACAAACAGTTCATTTGGTTGTGCATGGTGCTGCTATGAGTTAAAGGCCATTGCTTACACCACAAGCAAAGGCATGATGAATGACATAAGAAAGACACCTTCAGAAATGTCCAGGGAGATCTGGTTGGGTAGTCCCTAGGGAGGCAACTGTATTGTCAACCTATAGGTCATAACTTTGTCAGTTCAAATCCACCAGCTTCTCTGAGGGAGAAATATAAGCATTCTCCAAAGGTGCTATTTACAGCCTTTGAAAACCTCCTGGAGGGTCAGCTATGAGTTGGTTCCAAGTCTAGGACAATAAGTTGGAACATTCAGAAAAGTAGACATTGGCTAGCAAGAAATGCAGACACAGTGTAAGTGGTGCTTCCGTGATGCTGTTCCTGCACAGGAGCGGACTGCTTTTGCTCGCTGGCCCTCAGCTAGGGGACTCAACTCCCTGGGAATAATTTTTTTTTGGTCACAGATAAATGGGGTACTGCTTCTGTTGTCTAGTGAGTAGAGGTCAGTGATACTGGTAAACACCCCACAATACACAAGGCAGATTCCACTAGCAGAGAATGATCTGACTTAGTCATTAATAATTGTGCTGAGGTTGATAAACCGTGCTTCATGTCAACTCAGACGACTTAGTCATGGTTGATAGCAGGAGCTGTCCATGTGCCCAGGAGGTCACCTTCCTGTGACTACCTCCTGTTACTGTATCACAAAGGCTGGAGGTGAGCAGCTGGCCGCTGGGTCTTATGAGTTGGCAGATTAACCTTTAACCAATTTCCACGTCATGGAGACAACATAGCAAGTTTTGTTTGTCTCACAATGACAGCATCAGGAAAGGCATTCCTAGAGCTTTTGCAAAGCAGAAGGTGGTATTCCCCACAGAAGGGAAAGGATTTCTCACTCCTCAGTGAAGTTTTGATTTTTCTTCTGAAAGTAAAGCAAGAACAGGAGCTAGAGTCCACATCATTCAACAAAGATAGCCACTCTAAGGAGCCATCTGCCAGCATGTGTGTCCCTCAGAGGTGTAGAGGGACACCTTGGAGGATACGTATGGCTTCAGGGTAGAATTCTCACCTTCCACGAGGTGGACATCAGCTTGACTCTTGTCCCACGCACCCTATATGCAACCACCATGGTGGACACTTGTTGTTGCTTTGATAGTGGATATATTTTACTGGAACTTCCAGACTAAGACTGGGAAGAAAGGCCTGGAGATCTACTCCTGAAAAGAATTCAGTGAAAACCCAATGGAGCGTAATAGCCACAGCTGGTCATAAGGATAATATATGCTTGAGCATGGGGTCCTGTGAGGGGTCACAATGAGTCTGGGCCTGAATGGACAGCTAACAACCACAAACACTTTGTTGTAACTTGTGTTGGTAAGGGAGCATGTGTATAAGCAGTGCTAATACAATCCATACACATGTCCCATCTTGTTACTCCATTCGTAAAGTGCTTGCTATGAGAATAGGCTTCTGGGTGACCAATGAGGTGTGAGTTCAAAGTGAGTACAGGGCACATTTGTACTTCGATTTTGATTTCACTTATGACTCAGTAAAATGTTGATGCTGGGGAGGAAGGACTGACAGGCAGGAAAGGCCACAATTGTTGCTTGGATCACACTTCCTTTCAACACAAAAAGCACCAAAGATTCTGTAACACATGCAAATGACCAAGGAACACTATTTTGCTTTTTCCATTCATACTACTTCACTTTATTAGCCAACAGCTTAGGCTGAAAGTGATGACACAGAAAGAAAGGGAAGTCAGGGTCACTCCTGGTTTTCTTTCCTTTCAGTCCTTCCTTACTTTTCACTAAGTCAAAGGTAAAGATGTGGGATGTGCACATCAAGAAGTGAAATTAAGGTTGCTGAGCTATAGATTGGTGGAGAGTTGCTTCCATTCTTGTAAGAACAAAATATGCACAAGAGCACAAAATGCAAACTGTGGAATTTGGGAAATTTGCATAATGCTAACCCAAAGGCTGTGTCTCTGGTACTTCAAATCCACTACTGACTACAAAGGCGAAAGATATGCAGTCTCTTCTCATAAATTCTACAGCCTCAAAATCCAATGGAGGGTCTGCCGGAACTGGCTTTGTGGCAGTGACTTTTCACAATATCAAGATGATGGTCAAATCGTTGCTAATAATTTAAATTTTAAATTTTTAAATTATTTTCACTTCTGGTTGTTAGGTGTTGTTGAGACACGTACAACTCACAGTGACCCTGTGAGCAGCAGACCTTAATCTTTCCCTATCCTCCGTCATTCTTACCATTTCTAATATGATTACAGTCACCATCAATCCACCTTTTGAGAGCCTTCCTGTCTTTTGCTAATTTGTCGTCATCAGAATTAAGTCTTTTTCTAAGGATTGGCCCTTCTGACAACATATCCACAATATGTGAGATGAAGTTTCACCATCCTTGACTAAGGAGCTAAGAAAAAAAGCCCACACTCACTGTGTTTGTTCACACATAACTCATGGTGACCCTCGGTCAAGTTTCTGAGGCTGTAAACCTTTACAGGATGTGACAGCATCTTTGTTCCTCAGAGCACCTGGTATATTTGAACCCCTTACTTTTTAGTTAGAAGCTTGACACATAATGCATTATACCACCAGGACTCCTTTTCCTTACTTAAAGTAGCCTTAAGCACCAAATAAAATCCATAACAGTCAAGACAAAAAGACAAAGATTCTTACCACTGCACCAATTGACTGTACCATAATGGATGGAGATTGAGATTGTTAACAATTTCAGCTTGCTCAGTTCCACCATCAACACTTTTGGTACCAGCAGAAAGGAAATCAAAAGATTAATTGGAAAGTCTGCCATGAGGGACCTCTCCAGATTGCTGAAGAGGAATGATGTCAGTCTAGAGATTATGATGCACCTGATCCAGGCCGTGGTCTTTGCAATTCTTGCTACACCTCAGAGAACTGAACAGTGACTAAGGATGACAGAAAAATAATTGATGCCTATGAGTTTTGATGCTGGAGAGGAGTATTGAACATACCACAGACCACCAAAAGAACCAACAGTTTTGTCCTGGAGAGGGTGAAACCAAGCTGCTCCTTGGAGGCAAGGATTGTGAAGCTCCAGTTGACACACCTTGGGCATGTTGCCAGGAGGGACCAGTCCTTGGAGAGGGACATCATGCTTGGAAGGACGGACTGTCAGTGCAGGGAAAGAAGATCCTAGATGAGGTGGATCTAACTGGGATAATGTGGGTAGATGTGCTGGATATAAAGACATTAGCTCAGGATAGGGCAGGGTGCAGAGCTATTGTACATAGTGTCACTACAAGTTATAGGCTATTCAATGACACATACTAACAACAACCTACCAGTCAAGAGAGAAAAAAAATTATTTTTTTACCTTCAGTGGCACATTTTCCTGCTTTTTTGCCAAAGGGCTACAACTTTTTCATTTTGGAAAGTCTGTTGTCAGTGTTCTCGCTAGAGTACTCAAGAACAATGATATCAGTCTGGAGACTAAGGTGCACTTGATCCAGGCCATGGTGTTTGCAATTACTTGTTATGTATCAGAGAGCTGTACAAAGACTAAGGAGGATAGAAGAAAGATCTATGCTTTTGAGTTGTGGGGCTGGAGAAGAGTGTTGACATACTTTGGACTGCCAGGAGTACAAACAGGTCAGTCCTAGATTGGATGAAATCAAGCTGCTCCCTGGAGGCAAACATTTTTAAGATCCATCTCACATACTTTGGGCACATGGCCAGGAGGGACCAGTCCTTGGTGAAGAACATCATACTTGGAAGGGTGGAGGGACAACACAGGAGAGGAAGACCCCAGGATGAGGTAGATTGGAGATGAGAAGTGAGATTGGGTCTGTCAGAGAAGATGAAATTTGCTCAGGATAGGGCAGGATTCAGAGCTGTTGTACATAGGGTTGCTATGAGTCCCAAGTGGCTCAACAGCACAAAACAACAACAACAATCCCAAAAATGTCATCAAATAAACAAATCTATTTCCCCAGGCTTGATCCCCAGTGTTGCAGAGCAGAACTGCTCCATAGGATTTTCTTGATCATAATCTTTACAAAAGCAGAATCCCAGGATTTCCTTCTGCAGCGTCACTGGGTGGATTTGAAATCCAACCTTCAATGTCACTGAGCCCAAACTGTGCATACCCAGGGAGCGTTTGTCCCGGTTTTGTGTATTTTGTGCTGGGTCCTCAGGTTGTAGAGCAATCTGTGTGCTCTGCCTGCCTACAACCAGAACCTGTCTCTCCGAGTGGACTGTAGGATTGTGGCTATTGGAATCCTCCTTGAGTGTGTGCACAGAAAGGCCCTGGATCTTGAGTGACAGATGCAGAAGCTGGGAGAAGACTGCAGCTCCCTCAGCCTCAGATCTGGGCAATCTTACAGAGTGGCCTCTCCTGGGGCCAAGCTCCCCTGCAGCACTGAACTAAAGACCCTCTGTGGGACTTTGCCTGATATCACACTTGCACTAGCTCTAACTCTCCTGACCCCACATCTGTATCTTTCCACTTTTTAGTAGCTTTTCCTGGGGAACGTCTTACAAAATCACTTTCATGAAACCTAAGACACCATGTTCAATTCTCCAGGGCTCTGAGTCCTAGACAACTGAGAGTCTTAAAGCATGTTAAAGGTTTGCCTGTTCTCCTAGGCACACTGAGGAGATGTGGGTTCAGTTCAGACCACTGCAATAAAATGTGCAATAGAGCTATTCACATACATTTTTTTTTGTTTCCCACTTCATATAAAATTCAGGTTTACACTACACTGTAATCTATTATGTATGCAATAAATCTCATTATCTTTGAGCCAGAGCCAACTCACAGTTGACCCTCTATTGGGTTTCTGAGGCTGTAACTTGCACAGGAGATTTCCTGTCTTTCTCCCTCAGAACTACTACTGGATTCAAACCTCCAGAAAGCTGAGGCCATTGGGTTTGCAGTGCAATGCTCTACAGACTATGCCACCAGAATGCCCTTACTGTAGACAGTACTATTATGAAAAGATTTGAAGCACTGTGACACAGACACAGAGTGAGCGTATGCTGGGGAACTGGTATAGATAGGTTTCCTCAAGGCAGGGTTGCTGCAAACCTCTAATTTGCAAATCAACACTGTGTCCATGAAAGCACAATAAAGTGATGCAGAATGAGGTAAGGCATGCACTTACTATGTAGGTGAAAGCTGGGCAATGACTGAGGATGACAAAAGGAGAATCAATGCCTTTGAGTTGTGGTGTTGGAGAAGAGTCCTGGCTATAGCACAGACTGTCAAAAGAACAAACAAGTCCGCCTTGAACAAAGTTGGACCAGGGTGCTCTTTGGGAGCAAGGATGGTGATACTCTGGGCAAATCATTAGGAGGGTCCAGTCCTTGGAAGATACATCATTATGGAAAGGTAGGGTCAATGTAGGAGAGGAAGACTCTAAAGAACTTGACCCCAACTTTCCAAAGATACTACTTTTTCAAACCTTGTAATATCACCACATAACTTTCATGTATCTGCCATTGTTTTTGGACTGTAAAGGGTAAAGTAATCCTGGAGGCACAATGTTTTATAGGTTGAGCTGCTAACAAAAAGGCCAGCAGTTTGAAACCACTAAAAGATCCAGAAAGTTGCTATGAGTCAGAACTGACTTGATGGTGGTGGATATGTTTTGCTTTTTCATTTTGATTGTAAGGATCCGGGTATCATAATGGGCTATGCTGTTTGGCTGTTAACAGAAAGATCCATAGTTTGAACTCATCCATAGTTTGAACTCACCATCTTCCTTTAGGGAGGAAGAGGAGGCAGCAGCCTGTTTCTGTTAAGATTTACAGCCTCAGAAACCTGACGGAGCAGTTCTACAGATGCTATGCATTATAATCTACTCAGTGTTAGTGAGCTCTGTGGTAGGGAGCTCTGGTGGCCTACCAGAAAGGAGGTGAATTTCTAACTCCAAAGGCGCATAGTTCAAATCCAGTAACTGCTCCACAGGAGAAAGATAGGCAATCTCTTTGTGTGTGATTTATTATCTAAGAACCCACTAGAGAGTCAGCTATGGGTTGGTTCAACTCAACAGTACTTAACAACAAAATCAGAACCTTTGTCATTAATTTTTAAAACTCTGGTGTCTTATACAATATATGTTGTTGTTAGATGCTATCAAATCAAGTACAACTCATAGCAACTCTATGAACAATAGATCTGAACTCTGTCCTATCCTGTGCCATTTTCACAATCTCTGACACACCCAAACTCATTGCCACAGTCACCATGTCAACCCATCTGGTTAAGAAAGGGTCTTCCTCTCTTTAGCCATTGCCACCCCTCCACCTTCCCAAGCATGATTTCCCTTTCCAAGAAATAACCTCTCCTAGCAACATGCCCAAAGTATGTGAGACAAAGTTTCATCAACTTTACCTTCAAGGAGCACTCTGTAGGCACATAATTCATCTCTAAAATTTTCTCTCTCTCATTTCCATTGAGTTATAACCTACTCATAGTTGAACCTCACTTGGGTTTCCAAGGCTGTAAATTGCAAGGGAGGAGATTACTCATCTTTCTCCACGAGAGAGAGAATCCAAACTACCAAAGATATATGGCCTTTGAGTTACAAAGCAAACTCCCTAGAGACTACCAGAGCTCTCTTCTAGAATTTATGATTGTTTAATAAATAATAACAGTTAGCAGGAACCAGGCATACTGCAAAGGACTTGTCATGTCCTACTGCTTTCACTTAATCGAAAAGGACATTAGAGTTTCTCAGGTAGGAACCAGTGACCTCATTATAACATTGAGGGAAGTGAGGCTCAGAAAGGTTAAGTAATTTGCTTTTGATCACACAGCCTCCTTAACAGTAGAATAGAGTTAAACTCGAGTTTTCAGGCACCTCAGCTCTGTTGTTCATGATGGAATAAGTGTATTAATAGACAGAAGGTAACGTCAATAGAAAGTTGTACCGATAACCCGAAGGCTGAAGCCCTCTGGCAGTTGGAATCCACCAGCCACTCCATTGGAGAAAGAAGAGCAATTTCCTCCCGTGAGATTTACAGCCTCCATAACCCACAAGAGGGCCAGCTCTGAGTTGGTTCTGATTCCAAAGCAATGAGTTTTGAGAGGATCATTGCTCTTAGATGGGCCTGCACAACAGCCTCTTAAAGTAAGTGACGATTCTTTTTTTTTTTTTAAAAAATTCTTCTTTGCCAACTCTGTATTCAACCATAACTGGCTTTAACCAGCTTCTCCCAAGCCCACTGGGTGTCACAGTCAAGAATCCAAGGTTTTGCTTCACAGGATTTGGTTTGCGTGCAAATTAAGAGCAATAATGGAACCAAGCACAACCCTCAGAGCTCAGCTCTGAGGACTGCTGATGCTTGCACACTACCAAACTTCACATTCTGTTCACAGACTAGAAGAAGTTCTAGAGAGTGGTATTCTTGCCAACTCAAGACACTGTTTTTTTGGTGTGTTTTGGGGGTTTTTACTGGTTATATTGCCTCTGAAAATCCACTGGGGGTCAGCTATGAGGCAGTTCCAACTTGATGGTACATAACAATAACAACAACAACCAAGAAAAACATAAGAGATGGAATCAGATGGGAGCAAAAGTTTTGAAAATCACAGAAGAGAGAGAAAGAGGCAGCAGTATATAGTAGGGGAAGTGATGAGTTGTCAATTAGGACACTTGGAGTTTAGATAAAATGATTCTGGGTGATTAAGTTTGTTACTGAGGTCAATGAATAAAAATGTTGGAGGTTCAAGTCCACCCAGAGGCACGTAGACAGAAAGGTCTTGAGTTCCAGTCCAAAACAGGTAGTGAAAATACCATGGAGCACAATTTAATTCTGACACACATGACTGCAGTGAATCTGAAACAGATGTACAATAACTGTTTTTTTCCATGGGAGTTATTATTCAATATGGGGAACTTTGTTTTTTAAGCTATGAAATTTTTTTATTGGTTTGCATTCACATACATCATAGTCTGTATATATAGATTGTATTTTATGAAATAATTTATATACATT
>NW_006399851.1:5068539-5088304 GCF_000299155.1 Elephantulus edwardii
AATTTATATACATTATATTTTATATGCAGGATAAGGATGGACAATCTCCTTTAGTGCAATTACTGCCTCTGAAAACCCCCTGGAGGGTCAGATACTTGTCGGTCCCATCTCGGTGGTACACAACAACAAACAACATATTTTATGTAATTACCATTGATTTATCTTCTGTAATAGCTTACCTCAGGAAACCCTATGAACCTGGAGAGAGGATGAGAGACACACAAGCGTCGAGGACTTTCCTTCATAGGATCACTATGAGTCGCCTGTGACTGGACGGCACTTAACAATAACATCAACATAGAGAGAGATCAGCTGGCCCAGTGGACAGAAAGGGATGCTACCAAGCCAAAGGTGGATGACTTTAAATCCGTGGCCCTTGGGCCTCTCTTTCATTATTTTTGTTCAGACATTCCTCTAGGTCATATAGCCCTGGTGTACAAGTTGCCATACAGCGGTCACTTGTGGTTGCTGTGAGGCTGCACACTGTGACACTGATGTGTCAAAGGCGTTAATGCATGGTGCCACTGTTGTAGAAAGTAACTGACATCAGGGTTGTGGTAAGACTGAGAAAAACTGGATAGATTATGTATATTGAATTGAAACAGATGAGGGAGAGAACAGTTTAAAAGTGATATATGAAAAACAAAAAAAACAGAAAAAAGTGATATATGATAGCATATCATGATTATCACAGTAATCCAGAATTAACATAGTGGAGTGCATTTAGGGTGGGGGCAGAGGCAGGGGCGGGGGGATTGTATACTAACTAAGAAGTTTATCTTTTGCTTTTCAAAGAAAGGAGTGAACTGGAGGTAGTGGGGGTAAAGAAAAAAGTACAACAATGAATGAATGAAAATTTAAAATCTCTGTAAATGTTCATTAAAATTAATAAAATTTTAAAAATGCATTAATGGTTGGTTACCCAATGCGGACAGAGAGTGGGGTGGAACTCCCCGATTAAAACAAGGTTGGAAACAGGAATGGCATCCACTTCCGTAATAGACTGCCTCCAGAAACCCTATGAACCTGGAGAGAGGATGAAAGACACACAAGCCTTGAGGACTCTCCTTCATAGGGTTGCTATGAGTCGCCTGTGACTCAATGGTACTTAACAACAACAACAACAACCATTGATATATACCTATTATCACCCCATTTTTTGAAGCCCTCACTGATCATTTCCCATTCCTTCATACTCCCTCCACTCATCAACTTCTGCTATCCCAGTGATTTTACTTCCCTTTCCCCCTTTTTATCCCCCTTTCTTTCCATCCCTTGCCCCTTTTGAACACATATGTTTTTACACACATCTTGCTCAGTTATCCTACTTCAAAGAGTGGTCTTAAGAAGTATTTGTCCTTTTATGCCTGCATTGTTTTACTCAGCAGAATGCTCTCTAGACTCTTTCATGTTACATAGTATTTTCTGAAATTGGTGTTCTTTAGTGCTGTATACTATTCCATTACGTGGATATACCACAATTTCTCAAGCCATTCATTTTTTGATGAGCATCTGGGATATTTCCATTTTCTTGCTATCATGAACAAAAGCTGGGAAGCTTTTGAGAGTGAAAGAAGTTCTATTAATTTTACAGGGACGAAAGGTACAAACTGGGCCTAACCTGGTTTGACATGGTCACCATAGTTTTAGTCACTAACTAGGTGCTTAACCTTCAACAGTTGTTGTTATGTGCCTTCGAGTCACCTGTGACTCATAGTGACCCTATCTACAACAGCTCTGAATCCTGCTCTATCCTGAGCCAGTCTCACAGATTTTGACACACCAATTCCCAAAGCCCCAGTTACTGTATCAATCCATCTCATCTGGGATCTTCTCCTGCACTGTCCCTTCACCCTTTCGAGCATGATATTCTTCTCCATGCACCATTCCCTGGCCACGTGCCAAAAGTATGTGAGATGGAGCTTCAGACTCCTTGTCTCCAAGGAGAAAACGGGTTTCATCTTCTCCAAGACAGACCGATTTGTTTTCTTGGTGGTCTATGGTATATTTAAGACTTTACTCCAGCACCACAACTTGAAGTCATTGATTTTTCTTCTGTCATTCTTACTGAACACCAAAATTTTTTGAAGGAGAACACAATTGAACTCTATTAACTTTGCCATCCTTATTTATCATGAGGACTTTTTTTAGTTTATTCCCAAACCTTTTATGATTTTAGAATGAACCAGTCAATATACAATTGAGTCATACACAGTGATAGAAGTTCTGTCAATTAGAACTTTGTGCTGGTACAAAATAGCCAATTGCCACATTGTGTTGGTATTATTTTAGACAAGAACAAAACAAGCACAAATAACTTGATACTTTATATATCTCATTTAGAGAAAATAGAAGAATTTTTATATCATTCTTTAAAGTTATAGTAACCATCGTTCCTTTCTTTGATCTTCATAATTGATAGATACCTACATTGGTGGTTGAAAACCACTTGATTTTTTTTATAAAATTCTTAATTTTAATGAACAGTTTGCTGCACATCCCCTTCCTCTTATTCTGGCCCCAGTTAACTTTATTTTAAAATATTCATTTATTGTTGCACAATTACCTCCCTCCCCCTGTGCCCCCAGTCCTCATTGCAATGTACCTCTTATTCTGGGCTGTTATACATATAATGCATAATCATATATTCCTTTTAAACAGTTCTTTCCTTTATCTGTTCCAAGGCAGTGTTTATTATCTATCAACTCTTATCCTAGTCTCCTCCCAACCCCTCCTGCCAGTCCTGTTTTATAGTAGTGATGCTGTGCAGTACTTATCCTTTTGTGACTTGGATACTTTGCCATTTGGCCTAGAAATGCCATTACTGGGAATATACCCTAAAGGAACCAGAACTGCCATCCAAACAGATATATGTGCACCCACATTTATTTCTGTGTTATTCACAATAGCAAAAAGATGGACGCAACCCAAGTGCCCATCAACAAACAAATGGATTAAAAAAAAAATCATGCTGCATTCATACAATAGAATACTATGCAGCACTGAAAAACAATGTACTCATAAAACAACATGGGTGAACCTGGAGGACATTAGGCTGAGTGAAAAAAAAATCACTTGATTCTATTCATTTATAACGGTTCTTAGCCTTTCTCATTACCTGATTACAACCATGCCTCACCTGGAGAAAGAGACAAGGAGAGGAAACAGGAAATGAAAGGGCCCCAGCTGGGATCAGAAACCACTGGCCATTAGTGGGGATCTTTATGTAAATGCCAGATGAAAAAGAAGTATCCTAATCTTTATTGTACCACTCACTAATTTATTATATTATGGTGGCTTACATGTTGCTATGATATTAGAAGCTATGTCGCCTGCATTTCAAACACTATCATGGTCTCCCATAGTGGACTGGTTTCATTTGAAGTTTCCAGGTCAAGACAGATTAGGAAGAAAAGCCTGGTGAACTACTTCTGAAAATTATCTAATGAAAATGGCATAGATCAAATCAGAATATTGTCCACTACAGTACTGAAGTCTCTTGAAATACTACATGGACTTGAGAGAACTGATGTACACAAAGATGGCCGGGGACTAGACATCAATTCCTTCTTTTGTACACGAGGTCACCAGGAGTCATAACTGTTGGATAGAAACCAACAACAACAACTACAATCCTGGGGCATCTGAACATAGTTCCTGCAGAATGAAAATTTCCTCTTGAGATTAGTCAGTTTCTTTCTGTCCTAAGGCCTCTTGCCTCTCTCCTGGGAGAACTTTTAGGGCTTGTTTACTGCATGAGGAGATCAACATGGGGCAGGACCACAAAAGCTGAGTAGCTGATCTTTCTTTTCTCTCCTCCACCCAATGACTCCACTTTAGGAAAAAGAATGAGGCTGTCCATTCCCTTTAAGCAGATCTGTGAGAACAGGTCTCAGAAATGGAGAATGCAGAATCAACTAGAAAACAGAGTCCAGGTGGGCACCCTCTGCCCACCCATGCATAATGCTGCTATTCCTATCTCTGAAGTAACAAATTTAGTGTCTTCAACTGGGCGCATGACTGCCCATGTGAAAGTGATGAGAAGCGCATGGCTTGGGGACAGCTGGCTGCCTCAAAGACTTGAGGTGAACACCACCAGCAATTTGTGCCCCAGCACCAGAAGTGCTATACACCTTGCTGTGAGTCAGAGATAATCCTGTAAGGGAGAAACCCTGTGGAAAAATCTGACTACAGAAATGGGCTTACTTCTTGCGTGTAAATAATCGCACAGACCTGCAGACCCTTGAATCACTGCTGTTGAGTTGGTTCCTACTCATAGTGACCCGCCATCAGGTTTCTGAGGCTGTGGATCTTTATTTCTCCCATGCAGTGACTAGCAGATTTGAACTGCTGATGTTTTGGTTAGCAGTCTGATGTATTACACACTGTGCCACCCGAGCTCCTCTGTTGTTGTTGTTGTTAGGTGATGCTGAGTTGAGTACGACCCATGCTGACCTTATGAATAATGGATCTAACACCTATTCTAACCTACGCTATCTTCCTCATATCTGACACACATGAGCCCATTGCTGCAGTCATTGTGTCAATCCATCTTGTTGAAAATTGTCCTCTCTTTCATTGGCCTTCCACTTTTGCAAGCATGATGCCCCTTTCCAAAGAAGAGCCTCTCCTAGCAGTGTGCCCAGAAATATGAGACAGAGTTTCATCATCTTTGCCTCTAAGGAGAACTCTGGCTTCCCTTTTCATACCTGTTTCTTTATTTGACAGTTCATGGATATTCTGTGTTCTTCTCCAGCACCACAACTCAAAGACATCAATACTTTTTCTGTCATCCTTATTTATTGTCCAGCTCTACAATGCATAGCAAGTGATTGGGAAATCATGGCCTCAATCAGAGGCACTTTAGTCTTCAAACTGACATCATTGCTCCTCAGTAATTTGAAGAGGTCCCTGACAGCAGATTTTCCTTGGAAAGTTTCAAAGTCTACTGGACAACTAGGAAGCCAGGGTGGTGGGCCAAGCTTCCAGATGATGAAGGTTCATTCTGATAACTCTTGCATGAAAAATGAACAAATGACATTTGAAAAGACAGAGGCACTGGGAAATTCACCTAAAGATATATTATTCAAAGTGGGTTATGGGGGGAGAGGGTTAGAGTCAAGTAAGGTAGGAGTAAAAGAAATCTCAGATTCAATTGTCATTGATTCAGTTCTGACTCATAGCTGACTTTCCACTGTGTTTTTGAGGTCGTAAATCGCATAAGAGGTGACTGCTCATCTTTCTTCTCTGGGTTTGCTGGTGGATTAAAAAAAGCTAGAGACTCACAGACTTTGGGGAACTCTAGTGGCAAGAAGCGTGAGATTTGAGGCCACCAGCTGCTCTGTGGGAGAAGGATGGGTGAACTCCTCCCATGTGATTAACTGCCTCTAAAAACCTGCCAAAGGGTCAGCTATGGGTCAGTTCAGACTCTGTGGTACAACACAGACTTTAGCTTGGCTGCACAGCTTCCTATGGGGGTGTGTGGATGAGGGGTTCTTCTTTTCCCCTGACATTGACAAAACTGCTGAATTGCTGCATTATTTAAGGATGGTTGGCATGGTCTCTCAAATGGGGAATGTGACTTGAACTCAATCTAATATAGAAGCACATGGCCCCAGCGTCCCTGCCTCTGCGCTACTCTCTGTCCTAAATTTACACTTGAGTCCATTCATTTCAGCTGGAAAATGAGCATGGAGAATGAACAGCTCTCAAGCCCTCCCTGTGAGTTAGGGGCCCCCTGGGAAGCGAGCCAGGCCCCTTCCTAAGATCACTGATGACCATCCGAGGAGCTGTGACCATAAATATTTCAGACTCTGGTTTCCTCCAAATCCTAAATAATGAAAAGCATTTGCTTGGGTAAGCTCTTTCAAGTGTTCCTGATCTCTAAATTCCACCCCCAGTGTCTTGCTTGTGAATCCAGCGGGTGGGACAGGCATGACATCACGCTGTGGAGGAATCACACCCAGCCCAGCCTCGCCTGGGTCCTTGGGCAGTGCTGAGCACCCCAGGGCCCTGGCCTCACATGTAAGGGCCTCCAACACATGTCAGGAGTTGGCGCCAGGACAACGCCTTTGTGACCTGGGTTTTGGGAGGAGAGGCTCAGTGGCCTGGAATTAGGATTTACAGCTGACAAGCTGCTGAGGAGGCAGTAATGGCCATTTAACACAGGAATGGCCACTTGGGGAACAGGGAGCTTAGCAGAGCCGCTGGAAATCCCTGCATGCAGAGTGCAGTGAGTTAGCTTCTTTCTCCTTTGCTGGAGTACTTTAACTCACCCTTCGCTGACTCCTTTGGATCTTTTATCCATCTTTCTTTGGATTTACAGCCCTCCCTGAAGCTTTTTAAGGGGTATGACACACAGGGCAATTTTGCACCAAGGGAATCCCATAGACTAAAGGAAGAATATCTTTCTTGGCTATAAATGTTACTCTGAAATTCTTCCCAATGACAATATTTCCAACATGCTTAAAATGTGCATGCCAGGCCCTCCTGAGCCTTTCTCCCAGCACTCACGCGCCCACAGCACACTTGCATGTGTCTTCTGTGATCTCAAAGCTCCAGGAGTTTCCAGGCTGTGATGCCACCACAACAAGGAGTGGTTCTGTCCCCCAGGGGACATTTGGTAATGGGTACAGGGTTGTACTAGCTTGTGAAGGGAAGAAGCCAGGAATTTTTCTAACCATCCTACAAATCATACACTTACTCTTTGCTCTTCAGTGGAAATCAACTTACAACTGATCCCCCAGTAGGTTTCTGAGGCTGTAAATCTAATCTGAAGCTTATTTTTCGGATAAATTTTGATCAGATCTCCCATCTTACTCTAGGGGAGCCACTTGTGGATTTGAAGTGGAGGAGCCTTTGGGTTATGGGCTAGGCCACCAGACCCTTCTAAATTAAGAGTCATTGCTGTTGTTGTGTACCGTCAAGTCAGAACCTACCCATCGCTGACATTGTAGCGGGTTTTCAGAGGCAGTAAACCACACAGGAGGGGATTGCCCATCATCCTTCTCCTGGGGAGCAGGTGGTGGATTAAAACTGCATGCATTTGTGTTAGCAGTGTAACTCCTTACCATTAAGCCACTGTTGTTCTTGTTGTTGTTGTTATGTGCCATTGAGTCACCTGCGACTCATAGCGACCCAATGTACAACAGCCCTCAACCCTGCTCTGTCCTGTGCCAATCTCACTGTCTCCGACACAACCACCCCGATTACTCCAGTCACTGAATCAATCCACCTCATAGAGGGCCTTCTTCTCCCGCGCTGTCGCTCCACCCTCCCAAGTGTGATGTCCCTCTCCAGCCACTGGTCCCTCCTTGCAACATGTCCAAAGTATGTCAGATAAAACTTCAGAATCCTTGCATCCAAGGAGCAGCCTGTTTTAATCCTCTCTAGGATGAACCTGTTTGTTTTCTTAGCAGTCCATGGTATATTCCATACTCTTCTCCAACACCACAGCTCAAAGACATCAGTTCTCCTTTTAACCTCCCTGGTCATTAAGCCATTAGGAAGGACTCCGTAAAGCATGGGTAGTCTCCTACAATAAAAGATTGTCTCCTTACAATTGTGGAAGAGTTCATTGTGACTCATGGCCACCCTGTGTGTATCAGAACAGAACTCTGCTCCAATGAACCTTCAGTGCCTGGTTTTTCATAAGCAAATCACATAAAGCATAGGCCTTTCTTCTGAGATGTCTCTGGGTAGACTGGAATCTCTAACCTTCTGGTTGGCAACCGAGATGATACTCATTTGCAGCATGGATACTACTACCACAAATGCTCACTGTCATTGGATCAGACTGACTCTTAACTGTTCCTCCAGCAAGTTCCTGAGGCTGTAAATCAAATGGGAGGCAGCTGAATTAAGGTCATCTACCCTCTCTGTTGTGTCTCTTTTTTTATAAGAATACGAGTCCATTTATTTGATTTAGGGACTACCCTCTTCCAGGGCCTAGCTATGATTTTGGAAGCTATAGTAGTAGAACTTCAACACCAGCAGGTAGACAAGTTTCAGTGGTGTTTCCAGACAAACAGACTTGGAAGAAAGGTCTGGTGATCTGCCTTTGAAGATTGCTCTGTGAAAACCTTATGAATTGCAAGGGATTATTTGCGGACATAATCTTGTTAAAGAAGGGTCCACGGTTAAAAGATACCACACAGTGTTGTTGTTGTTGTTGTTGTTATGCACCATTGTATCAGAATCAACTCATAGCTGAACCTCCTGTGGGTTTTCAGAGGCTGTAAATCACATGGGAGGAGATTGCCAAACTTCTGGTTGATCAACTGGTGAGTTTAAACCATGAGCCTTTCAGTTGGCAGTGCAACTCCTTACCACTAAGCCACCAGGCTCTCTAAGACGCCAAACAGCAGCTGCAGCCATTAATTCGGGCATAGCAAAGACCAGCCATGAAGACGGTGCAGCACCAAATACAGTTTCAATCAATCACGCGTATGGTCAAAAGTGACAACTGAGAACAACTCTGGTGTAATTGTACCTGTACTTGATGGCATCTGTAAAGATGCTATTTCCAAACACAGTCACATTCACAGATACTGCGGATTAGGATTTGAACCTATCTTTTATGTATATGGCATATTAAGGCCACTATATAAGGACAAAAACACTGTGATAAAAGAATAGCTAATAAGGTAAGTTTTCTGCTCAGAAAGCTAATGATATAGAGAGATATATGAGCTTTGATTTGTTTAGTTGCTGGTTTGTAAAAACAAAAAACAAGAGTATTGAAAATGCTATTTACTATAGTACAGTACCTGGGTGGTGTAAGAGTTTGACAGCTAACTAAAAGGCTGGTGGTCAGAATCCCCCTGGATGTGTGCTGGAAATCTCCCTGATGATCTGCTTCCCAAAGGCTACAGCCATGAAAACTCAGTGGAGCACAGTTCTGCTTTCACTCACGTAAATTTGGTTGGTTCTGGGATGACACAAGTGGGAAAGAAAGGACTGAAGAGCCTTTTATTCTGTGGGAAAGCCTGAGTGGACTTTATGAGGAAGAATGTGGCATCAGGATCGCAGGAAGATTCATCAACAACCTGACGTGGACTTGAAATACTGTAGGAGACCAAAGACTACAGCCTTAAATACGGATTATATCTTAGCATTGTTGTTATTGTTCTGCACCATTGAATTGGTTGTGACTCATAGGGACCCTATGTACAATAGCCCTAAATCCTGCTCTATCCCATGTCAATCTCAGTGTCTCTGACACATCTACTCCCACTACCCCAATCACTGAATCGATCCATCTCATGGAGGGTCTTCCTCTCCTGCGCTGTCCCTCCACTCTCCCAAACATGATGCTCCTCTCCAAAGACTGGTTTTTCCTTGCAACATGCCTAAAGTATGTCAGACAAAGTTTCAGAATTCTTGACTCCAAGGAGCAGCCCGTTTTCACCCTCTCAAGGACAAACCTGTTTGTTCTCCTAGCAGTCCATTGCAGTATATTCAACACTCTTCTCCAGCATCACAGCTCAAAGGCATTAATTCTCTTTCTATTATCCCTACTCACTGTCCAGTTCTTAGATGCATAGCATGCAATTGCAAAAACCATAGCCCAGATCAGGTATACCTTACTCTCCAGTCTGACGCTGTTGCTCTTCAATACTCTGGAGAGGTCCCTGACAGCTGACTTTCCCAATGCAATTCGTCTCCTGATTTCCTGGCTGTTGTTACCAAAAGTGTTGACTGTGGAGCCAAGCAAACTAAAACTGTCAACTATCTCAATCTCTTCACCATCCATACTGATACTGCCAACCTTAGCATTAATTACAAAAACTACTCACCACTGGACCAATTGGCAACATCATAACAGATGTCAATGATTTAATTTTGTTTGAATCCACATACAAATACCCATTGTAGCAGCAGTCAAGAAACCAAAAGACGTTTAGCATTAGGAAAAATCTGATGTCAAGGACCTCTTCAAAGTGCTAAAGAGAAAGGATGTTAGTTTAAAATCTAAGATGTGCCTGATCCAAGCCATGGTCTTTTTAATTGCTCCCCAGCCATCTCAATGTTAGATACAAATAAGAATGAAAGAATTACCGATGCTTTTGAACTGTGGTGTGGAAGAAAGCTAATGAACATCCAATGGACTGACAAAAGAACAAACTGATTCATCTTATAGGAAACACAACCAAGGTGCTCCTCAGAGGCAAGGATGTTGAAATGCCATCTCATTACTTTTGGGTGTATTTTCAGGAGGAACCAGTCATCAGAGAGATGGCCTGCTGGGAAAGGTGGAAGGTCAGGGAAAGAGAAAGACCCTCCACAAGATAGGCTGACACAATGACTGCAACAATGGGCTGAGCAGACTCTGAGGCTGGGCCAGGGCCAAGCAGGGTCTCATTCTGTTGGACATTAGGTGGCTGTAAATTGGAGCTGACTTGGCCGCACCAACCAGCAACAAAAGTCTCATGAATGGCTTTGCAATTTACTGACAGTTGACATAAGCAGTTTGTGCAGGTTAGTGCTAAAACCAGCTGCAGAGCACAATGCCTCCCGCATGACAGGAGCAAGCCCAGACTCATTGTGGTGGGATGCAGTTCAAATGCACTCCTAATAGCTGTTTTTAAACTGTTCCACTCTTAAGTCTTTGAGTGCAAAGGCTGATTATTGGGTCAACAAACATTAAAAGCTTTGTTATTGGTCCTTGTTTGAACCAGAAGCAGCATGTCTTTCATGAACATTTAGGATGAAAGACACAAAATGAGGGAAAGGGATGGTAACAAGTGAGTGCCATCTGAGGGTCTCTTTTTATGTGTTTTACCCTAAGAGAAAAAGCAAGGCAAAAAGATCTATGAAATGTCCTTGATCTTTTCTTAACTCAGAGATCCAAATCCCCAGCTACCTTCTTTTCCACACTCATTAAAAGAACTCTCAGGGAATTTGCTGATCACTTTTGCCTTTTAGCTTGAAAGGACTGTGATATTTGCAGTGATGCAATGAACAAAGGCTCAAAACACTTTGTTGAGCACTAACGTGACCACATTGTTTCTCTTTTTAAAGCCCTTAAAACTCATCAATGCCTTTCCATTGCCTTCAGGGTGCAGGTCTACCTATGAAGATGTACACTTCTTACTCATGGTTCTTTCCATACAGATAAATTATATCCATTTCTCCAAGTGCTCTGTTTATGTTTCTTTTTTTCCTCTCTCTCTTCATCATGGGGATATATAGTTACAAAATATTTGCCAGCTCAATATTTTTTCACATGTGCTGTTATGTGACATTAATGGTGTTTAGCACATGCAACCATCAGCCTTATCTTCCACCTAATTTTCCCACTGTTCTCACTATGAGCTTCTCATGCATCTGAAAGTCAGACAATGAGTAAGGATGACAGAGAAGACTTGATGCTTTTGAATTGCAGTGTTGGAGAAGAATACTGACTTTCCCATGGACTGCCAAAAGAACAAACAAATCTGCATGCTCCCTTCGCCCCTCCCACCTGTCCCTGGTAACCACTGAGAAACTTTGTTCTTGAAACACTTGCTGATTCTAGACTGTATCGCATACAGGTCCTCCAATAGTAGTATACCCTTGTAATTGATTTTTTTAACTCAGCATAATAATGTCAAGGATAATTCTTCTTGTTGTTGTTAAGTGCTGTCGAGTCACAGGGAACTCATAGTAACCCTATGAAGAAGAGTCCTCAACGTTTGGGTGTCTCTTATCCTCTCTCCAGGTTCATAGGTACTCCAGAGGCAAGCTATTACGAAAGTGGATGCCACTCCTGCTTCCAAGCTTGTTTTAATCGGAGAGCTCCACCCCACTCTCTGCCCGCATTGGGTAACCAGACATTAACACATTTGACACATCAGTGTCACAGTGTTCAGCCTCACAGCAACCACAAGTGACTGCTGTATGGCAACATGTACACCAGGGCTATATGACCTAGAGGAATGTCTGAGCAAAAACAATGAAAGACAGGCCCGAGGGCAGCGGATTATAAGTCATCCACCTTTGGCTTAGTAGCATCCCTTTCTGTCCACTGGGCCAGCTGACATCTCTATGTTGATGTTATTGTTATTAAGTGCCGTCGAGTCGCATACATAAATCAGGACCTCATTTCTCTTTATGTCCAACACCACAGAGTCAATTACTAACTCATGGCAACCTTACAGGACAGAATAAACTTGCTGCAGGGGATTTTCAAGGCTTTACATCTTTACAAAAACAGGCTTTCCTGTATCCTGTGGGATGCTGAGTGCTTAATCACTGAGCTGTCAGTATGTATGTTAGGGCCACATTTTGTTTATCCATTCATATGTTGGCGTACATTGAGATTTCTCTCTCTCTCTCAACTCCCCCCCCCCTTCAACTATTGTGAATAGTGCTGCCGAGAACAGTAGTGTCTAAGTATCTGTTTATATTCCTGGTTTTATTTTTTTTTCAGGTACACACCTATGAGTGACTCATATTGTAAATTTGCATTTAATTTTTTTTAGGAACTTTCAATCTGTTTAGTCATTTTAAAAAAAGGCCAAGAAACATGTCAGAAGACGCTCAATATCCACGATGCTTTCAACTCTTTGCATATGCTTCTCCTCATGTTAAGAATTAAATACATCATCTCTGGAAAGTCTTTCTCAATGACCCCTGAAGCAGATTCTCCTTTGTGTTCAGTAAGGAGCCATGAGGGGAGAGTATGGAGGAAGACTTTATGCTTCATAAAGTTGAAGGTCAGCAAAACAGAACAAGGTGAATTGACACAATGGCCACATCAATGGGCTCATGACTGAGGATGGTACAGGACCGGCCAGGGCTTTGTTCTGACCTCTATGAGCCATTATGAGACACAGCTGACTAGACATCACAACCAACACCATTTACCTCTACTAGACTTAATATACTACACCAACAGTCATTTCCCCTCCTCTCCCTGGGGAGGTTACCGTGGCTGCTGCGGGATAAACGTGTGCCCCCAGGATGTGGGTACGACACTGGTAAGTGACAGGTGTGGAGGCCTGGGGCCAGGGCCACACAGCAGGGGAAGGTTTCCCTCCCAGCATACAAGGCTGTCTCTACTTGTTTCTCTCCAAGCTTGCTCATCAGGCCCGGCTGGGGATTTTGGCCGCCTGCAGCTGTGTTTGGGAGTACATTCGCTTTATCTACCACATCCTTTGAGGATTTTATTGCAGGCTGTCTTATCCACCTTAATGAATGCTCTGGAAGTTTCTGAACAGGGCTGTGTCTGTGTGCCCTACAGAGTGGTGATTTTCAACACTGTGAAGGCTAAATTGAACCTACCGTGTCATCTTCACATGACGCAGCTTCCTGTTCTGGTCAAAACGTGATGCAAACTGAAGGAAGAAGACTTAGGGAAGTCAGATTCCCCACTTTCCCTCTTTTACTTCACATCCATCTGCTAACCAATCACCATCTGTTGCTATTTATAAATCCTAATCGTCTTCAAATCTGCCCCTTTGTTGCTGTTGTTATTAGTTGCTGTCTGGCTAGTACCCTACATGCAGCAGGAAGAAACCCTGCCTGCTCTTGTACCACCTCCGCTGTGTGTAAACCCAGTGCTGCAGTCAACAAACCTGGGCTCACTGTGTCAGTAATGACTAATCCACTCCTACTTAGCTGGCATGAACTTTCATTAGTTTATTGCACTTTATCCAGAAGCTTCCATTTTGCTGAACCATCTAAAGGAAGTGACCTCAAAAACAAACATCAGAGAGTTCAGACAGAATCGAAAGGGGCTGGAACAAGGTGAATCAGAAGATCACACCATGATCTCCTAACTAAACTTGTAAATGACACATTTTTCAAAGTTGGTGGATAGATTTTTAGCAATATCCTAAAGTTGGGGGGTCTCAAAGAGTAGACCCCTTAGTGTTTACAAGAACTTCACCTGGAGCCAGATTAGTGGTGTGACTTTTGATGAGTGGCTTGAATGGTCTCTGTATATAAAATTACAATAACTCCTATCACAAAGCATTGGTCCATGTTCATTATGGTATTGGTGGGCAATAGCTGCCCCACCAGTGGGTGTTTGGAGGTCGTAAACCACACAGGAGGATTCTGTCCATCTTTCTCTCTCAAAGCAGTTGGTGAATTTGAACCTCCAACTTCTGAGTTGACAGTCCAGTTCCGGAACTTACAAATTTATCTTGAAAGGAGTTCAGAAGAATATGACTTAGAAGCAGTGAGAGAGAGATTTTATACATTGGACTACTTACCAAGACAGACCAGTCCACGGAGAAGGACACTACATTTGCAAAAATAGGTCAAGAAAAAAAATAAACAAATCCAAAACAACTCAAACAAAACAACCAAAACCCCAAACAGCTCAAACAGCAACAACAAACCCCCAGAAAATCTTCAGCAAGTTGAACTGAAACAGTGACTCAAAGAGTTCAAACAGCAATGATTGTAAGGAGGGCACAGGCCCAGACAGTGTTTCTCTCTGTGGTACATAGAGTCACTATGAGTCAGAATCATCCCCACATCACTTGATAAGAGCAACAACAACAACAATAACAACCACCATATCATGTAATGGTTGTTAAGATAATGAAATTAGCTTATTCCCATAAAATCCTTAAAGGAGTGCCCTACAGGTATACAGCAAGTAGTCTGTAAGTGGTGACCATGGCTGCTGGGCTACTTGAATGTCTGGTCTGCATCTTCTCCCCCAGGGGCTTGGAGTGAGCTCTTACACTGTGCATGAGGAAAGTAGAGACCCAGGCTTGCCTTTAAAGCTTATGAGCAGCTTAGTAAAGGAAGTGGGTATGGAAACTCATCTTCAAACAAGACAGGAAGAAGAGTTAAATAAAACTCTTGAAAAGGAGGTGAAATTATTCATTCAGAGTAGGAAGACCTTCAAAGGCTTTGGGTAGCAATCAGATTCTGAAGGTGAATATAATAGAGATACACAGAAAAGAAAGAGCTTATAGGATGTATACATTTTGCCTGGCCTACTGAATAGTCACAGACCCACTAGTATGCTGTCCTAATAGGAACACAGACTCACTAATAATTCACAGATTCATTGGGTACATTAGTTCTATGTTGTTTGTTGGTGTTATGTGCCTTCGAGTAGCCTGCAACTCGTAGTGACCCTATTTTCAATAGCTCTACACCCTGCTCTATCCTTTGTCTATCTTATTGTCTCCGACACACCTATCCCCGTTACCCCAGTGACTGAATCAACCCATCCCATCAAGGGTCTTCCTCTCCTGCACTGTCCCTCCACCCTCTCAAACATGATGTCCTTCTCCAAGGACTGATCCCTCCTTGCAACATGTCCAAAGTATGTCAGATGGAGCTTCAGAATCCTTGCCTCCAAGGAGCAGCTTTGTTTCATTCTCTTCAGGATGAACTTGTTTCTTTTCTTAGCAGTCCATGGTATATTCAATACTCTTCTCCAACACCACAGCTCAAAGGCATCAATTGTCCTTCTTGTCATATCATCCTTAATTATTGTTCAGCTCTCTAATGCACAGCAAGTAATTGCAAAAACCATGGCCTGCATCAGGCAAACCGTAGTCTCCAGACTGACATTGTTGCTTTTTGGTAGTTTAGAGAGATCTCTGACAGCAGATGTTCCCGATGCAATTCGTCTTTTAATTTCCTGGCTGCTTGTACCAAGAGTATTGATAAGCTCTTCATTTTAGAACCTCTGAAGAGCTCTTGGCTTTGTGGTCATGGCTGATGTTGGAAGTGTTTAAGACTCAAAAAGGAAAACTGAAGTCAATACAACTTCTGTCTTCTTATGTTTGAAAAATGAACTGTGTGAATTAGCATCTAGTTAACATACAGCTGAATGACTTCATTAACTGTATTTTGAAACTAGAAGATGAATACAAGTGCAGTCTGCCTTTAACAAGACACATCTTCTGGCTGTCTCAATGCAAATTTAGGATCAAGAAATATAACGGTTTGCAATAGCCCAGCTCAGCAAGTCACCTAGTGCAAAGTGCAGGTTTGCAAAACTATACTATTGAACTTTGCCTGAACAACCCAAACCAGAAAGCAACATACCCCATGCTAAACAGCTGTGTTCCTTCCCTGATATGTTCAATCCACACAATGGGCATGACTAGCTAAGCTGACCAAGCTAAGGACTTATTCTGCTTGGCCCACGAGGCAAGATTTCTAGCTGTTATAGAATAGATTCCGAGAATGAGCTAATGAAAGAACAAAATTAGCTTCAGTTTCCATGTCTCAGCCCAGATGTTAAGATCAACATTCTATTAAGGAACATATTTTTTCCTGTCTTGGTTGGCTTTTCATCCACTCACTCCTTTTTCTACTTCTTAGTTTTCTGACCAGTCAGAAACTTTCTGAAAGCTCAGAGAATCTGTGTTAAAATATTAACCATATCTACATTTGGACTTAACATCACCTTAGATATTTTTTAATTAAAATTTTTATTTTATACTGGTTTAATTGAAAAAAAAAATACAAGCAGAGAACACAGATGAGTCTTGCAGTCCTTGCGTTGTAGTATTAAGGAAGTGAACAATGGAACTCAAGCCATGGGAAAGTAATGGATACACTACTCAAAGGATGTGATTAATGCATGTGGTATTAGCTTTCATCAGACCCAACGCACATCCAATTGATCATTTCTGGCACAGCCCATCGAAGGAAAAAAAATTGAAACAAATTTAGTGTCCTAGTGGATCGACACAATGACTTCATGTCACTGTGGGGAAGGGAGTGACTGGGGTTTAGAAGAAGTTAGGGGTTAGTATCATGTTATAGAGGAAAGAGTATAGTTATTTCTCAAGGCAGCAAAAGTATGAGCCTGTTTAAATGCTCAGGTTACAGAGACAAGGAAAGAGAATGGTTATGTTGGAGAGAAGGATTGACAGAGCAACATATGCCTTACACCAGATCAAAACTATTCTGGCTTTGGATACACTCACATTATGTTGGCTTTTGTTTTGTTTTTGTTAAAAGAGTAATAGTTACCTCAGATGGCAAAGCAATTCTTCATGTGCCTAACAGTGTAAGGAGAAGTGACCAGCTCACTTTATCCAGGCTGCACTGGAAGGCATTGCTCTATAGAAGAGTTTACTTTGGGAATGCCCTGTGTGTGCTTTGGGGAGTTTTTGGTGTGGGTTTTGTTTTGTCTTGTTTTGGTTTTTTATAGATTTTTACTTTAGACCAGTTTGATCTATGTGTGTTTTGAGAATGTCAGCAGAATATTAAGAATAGATAGTAATATCCATCCAGAAGTCATTATATAGCTACTAAAAAGAAATGGGAAGTTTTATAGATGTGAATAGGGTACCCCCTCTAATGTCCAGAATTAAACTGAGGTAGAAAAATATGTTTATAATGGCATTTATTAAAAAAAATGAAATATAAATGTGTACATATATAAGAGAGGATGCCTCTGGGGAAAGAAACTGAATAGCTGGACTTCCAACAAGAGGGGTTATATGTCAGTCTCTCCATACTCTGGTGGCTTAGCCTTACAACGCAAGTGTTTGAGTCTACCAGTGGCTTCACAGGAGAAAGATAAGCAATCTCCTCCAGTGCCATTTACAGCTTCTGGAAGGTGAGCTAAGGATTGGTTGCAACTTGAAACCACATAACAACAACATGCATCCTTTTGTGTATTTTTAATTTTGTTCTACATGTACCTCATTTCAGACTATGAGGTCTACACGCACAACAGTGTGATTCTATTAAAGTCCGTGCAGTTCTCTGCCCCAAATTGTCCAATGACTTTGTTCTGATGGGAAAAGTCACCATTCTTGTAATGGTCTATAAAGCCAAACAATATCTTCTTTCCTCTCATACCCTGTCTGGCTTCAAGCCCTTCTCTCTCTCTCCTCTTCTCATCACACTCTAAGCTAATTGTTTCCTTGCTGTCCCTCTGACAAGGAGGTTGTTGGCACCTAGATGTTCCTGCAGATCCCCCTGAGGCATATCCTCCCCAGATACTCCTTATCTTCTGTAGAATGTGACTCAGAAGAAACCTTCTATCTCTATAGGCCATGACACAGTGTCAAGTTCCAGACTAAACTAATTATGATACAAATAATTGAAATCTTTAATAGCTTGAGGATACAACTGTTTTTAAGCAATGGAAAAGAGACAGCATAAAATTAGCATGCTTGAGATAAGAGACACACGTAATTGAGCCCCAGAAGGGCCTAGCTCTCTTCCTGGGGACACTTCTACACTGGGGCATACAGATCTGGGTTTGAGCCTAGCTAAGTAGTCCTGTTGGGCTGAGGAGACAGAGCTGAGCATTTAAAGGAGTTGGTAATTGGAGCAATCAGGTAGCTCTGTGCTGTGGATGCTGGTGACATTCTCAAAGAATCTGGGATGGACGGCTGGATGGCTGAACATGCTGGGCAGAACCACTCAGAGCTTAACAAGTATCTATCAGCTACTGTGAGGCTGAGAATCGAAAGATGTGGTATTGTACACAGGACTGGGAGTTAATAATGCTACTATTCAAACTCCAATCCATAAAAATAAAATTTATAATTCAGTTCTTCAGTCAGATTAGTTTCAATCCAAGTTAGATAACCACATATGGATAGTGACCTATTGATTGATATCTGTAGGTCAGTGAAGATGTAGAGCACTTTTATCAGTGCAAGATCCCTTCTAAGGCAGAAGAAATTTAGAATTCAGACAGTGGAAAGGCAGCTATCCCATACCTATTCGATCTGTATGCTGAGCAAATCATTCGAGAAGCTGGACTATCTTTGATTTTCTCAATGGCATGCATTATCACCTAACACATTATATATTTGCCTTGTTTTTCTTTCTATTATAGTATGCAAACTACAATATATATTTTATAGCAGACACATTATATTTTAATAAGGTTGGTTTTTAAAAAGTGATTTAAGCGAAAAGGACATGAAAATACCATGGCTTGGATCAGGCACACCTTAGTATTTAAAGTGTTATCCTTGCTCTTAGCACTTTGGAGAGGTACTTGACAGCAGGTTTTCTCCATGAAACATGTCTTTGATTTTGACTGCTGCTATCATGTTGTTTCAAGTGAAATAAAATTGTTGACAAATTCAATCTTTCCTTCTTTCATCATGATACTGTCCATTGTCCCAGTAGTGAGGAATTTTGTTTTCTTGATGTTAAAATGTAATCTATATTGAAATGCAATCCATATTGAAAGTTATAGGGTTTTTTCCCCTTCTGCACCAGGGTTTCAAGTATTCCTAACTTTCCAGAAGCAAGCTTGTGTCATTTGTACACCTGAGGCTGTTTATGAGTCTTCCTCTAATCCTAATGCCACATTCTTGAAGAGTCCAGCTTCTCTAATGATTTGCTCAGCATGCAGGTTGAACAGGTGTAGAGAAAGGATATAACCTTGATGCCCATCTTTCCTGATTTTAAATCATGCAATGTTTCCTTGTTCTCTTAGGGCCACTGCTACTTGGTCTATGTATTGGTTTCACATGAGCACAGTTATGTGCTCTGGAATCACCATCTTTAGCAATGTGATCCATAATTTGTTATGCAGACAAATGTCATTGCATAGTCAATAATGTACAAGTCCGGCTTTCAGCCAAGGTCAGTCTGACCTCAGCAATGGTCTCCCTCATGCCACAACATCTTTTTTTTTTTCAGGTTGTTTATTTTTCATTTCAATGAACATCTACAGAGATTTTGGGATTCCATTCATTCATTGTTGCACCCTTCTCCCCGCAGAAACCCCTCCCCACCCCGTTTGCTCCTCTCCTTGAAAAGCAAAAGAAAAACTCCCTCATTGGTACACAATCCGCCCCCCCGCACCTCCCCAAACCCC
>NW_006399851.1:5089581-5133220 GCF_000299155.1 Elephantulus edwardii
TGGGCTGATTTCCGGGTTCTCAATTCTATTCCATTGATCTATGTGTCTGTCATTGTACCAGTACCATGCTGTCTTGATTACCACGGCAGTGTAGTAGGATTTTAAGTCAGGGAGTGAGATGCCTAGACATCTTTTTAATCCAGCTTGAAGTGGATGGGTTAAAATTGTGACATGTTAACATGTTTTGAAAAATCAAGATTTTGGTCTAATTCTAATTTAAAAGGCATGTAGGCTGAAAATAAGATTGTCTATGGATTAGAACTGACAGGTTATGTTAGCGACTTTATCTGGTATCTTACGTGAAAAATAAATGTTTAAAATTAATGTAACCACAGGAATTTTTCAATACTCATTAGAAGGTAGAAGTATAAGTAGAAAGCTAAAGTAAAATAGAGAAGAATAGGGTTCTGGATGACACAGACAGGGTTTCAGGTCTATCATCTGTCACTTGAAGGTCCTTGCATGGTTCATTTAGAAAATTGTTCTTAGATGCGATCAAGTCAACTACAAATCACAGTGACCCTGTGAAGCTTGTCTTATCCTGTGCCACCTCGCAATCTCCTTGCCCCATCCTGCAATACCCTTACAATCTCCACCATGTAGTCCATCATTGCAGTAATCTTGTCAACCCATCTCATGAATGGTCTCCTTCTCCTTCACTGACCCTCCACCTTCCCAAGCACAGTGTCCTTTACCAAGGATCGGCCCTTCCTGGCCACATGTCCAAAGTATGTGAGACAAAGTCTCACTTTCTTTGCTTCTTGTGAGTGTAAATTCTCTTCGGTGTAATGATCTGGTAACAGCTGTACCTGCCAAAAAGGAAAGTGTTCCCACACAAGCTTGGGGTAAACATAAGTAATAACATGAATATGACCTCAATGCTACAGAGATTAGATGCTCCATTCAGACCAAATCTCAGGAAATTGAAAAATTCCACCAGGCCTGCCCTATTAGATGTTCCGCCCCAGTTACCTTGTGAAGAGAGTGGGCTCATTCAAGGTGAGGGAAGAAGAAGGGGTTTGGCCAATACATTATAACATCATATGGAGACACAGTCCTACATGTCACATTAAAAAAAAATCCTGTTTGAATGAACAACAATAACAAAAAATAAAATAAAATAGAATGGATTGACTTGGGGGGGGACCCAAATAAACAATTCCATGTTGCAGGTAATGGTGCTTTTCTTCAAGGTAATATTTGAAATAGTAAGATTCTAAGCTACAGAGCCATCTGAGTGACTATGTGATGTGTCAACTTGAAGCTCCTCTCACAAAGCCACCTCCAGCCTGCTCCTGATTCATATTGCAATTAGTTATGCTAGTAACCCAAAGGCTATGCATTTCCAGCAGTTCAAATCCACCAAACACTCTGCACAGAAAAATAGCCAGTCTCTTCCACTGAGATTTATAGCCTCATAGGGCCACTATGATTCAAGACCAACTGGTGGGTTTTTAAGATTGTGTAAGAAGCACTGATAGTACAGTAGGTTAAGTGGTGGGTTGTTAAGTGGAAGGTTAATAGTTCAAATGTGCTAACCTCCTTGGGAGAAAGGTGAGACAGTTTGCTTCCATAAATTTTCACAGCCTTGGGGTTGCTATGGGACCTTCTATTCTGTCTTACAGGTCGTTATGAGACTATTCTGAAAGGCAAAGGTGTACACTGTGTACCTGACAGGAAATTCCCTGCTTGTTAGCCGGGAAGGTGCCCCTCCTCCCTGCTACATCATGATCATCAGCCTCTCCAGCTCTGACCTTCAGCCAACAGGTACCTTGTCTGCTACTTTTTTTTTTTTTTTAAATCCTTTTGTTGTTTCCACTTGCCTGGAACAAAATACCATTTGTCCTTGATTCTGACTCATATCAGAGTAGAAGTCTGCTCTTTGGGGTTTTCAGTGGCTGATTTTGGACAGCAGGGGTTGCCTTCTTAAATCTCTTATATTTTACCATTTTCAACTCTCAGTGGTACAAATGAATTTTCATTTTTCTTCCTAAGAAAGAATAACTTTATTCTACTTTTTCCTTTTTCTTCTTTTCCCTATTCCTGTACCCCTGCCCCCTAAACTGGAGAGTATTCAAAGAAATAGCCACCTGCTGTTGTCTCTGGGAACTGGGCCTCTGAGGTGATGGGAGAGGAGGGAAGTACTCATATTTGTCATTTCACACCCTTCTGATGATTACTGAACCACAAATACGCATAGTCAGCCCTTTACATGGACAGGCAAGGAATCCAGGAGGAATCTTGAGGCTGCAGAGATGAAATCAAAGATGGAGGGAGTGGGTGATTGGGTGGAAGATGGCGCTGGGTGGATGGAAATCCTAACGACAGTCTCCAAATTCGCTTCCATCTGTACCATGGGAGCCAATGCCTTGGCATTAGAGAAAGAGATTGGTGCAGAGCAATTTCCAGTCAACGAGCACTACTTTGTTATTAGTCAACTTTGGGAATACCTGCTACTGCAGTTTGGTTCTCCAGCACTTTATTTTTGTCGTCCATTTCAGGAAAAAGTTCTTGCTTACAAGACTCAGGCCCAGAGTAAGGAGAACCGCCTCACAGGCCTGGCCGACCTCTTCCACAGCATCGCCACCCAAAGAAGGTCAAGAAGGTCGGCGTGATTCCTCCCAAGAAGTTCATTACAAGGTTACGAAAAGAGACTGAACTTTTTGACAACTACATGCAGCCAGATGCTCATGAATTCTTGAATTACCTTCTAAATACAATAGCTGATATTTTACAAGAAGAACAAAAGCAGGAAAAACAAAATGGCCGTTTACCCAAGGGCAATATCAACAATGAACACAACAACAGCACAGCTGACCCAACGTGGGTTCACAGAATCTTTCAGGGAACTTTAACTAATGAAACCAGATGTCTTACTTGTGGCTTGAGGCTCCCCTCGTCCAGCAACCTTTGGGTCAGGACTTGCATTGTCTCTGTTGGGGAACTAGTAATGGCTCGGGCTCCTGGGGTTGCAATAGAAGGAATAAGAACCTGCGCTAGATTGTATTATGTCAGAGGAGAATCTGGAATACTCCACACCAGTTTGCCCATAAACAGCAAAGATGAAGATTTTTTAGACCTTTCTGTTGGCGTAGAACAAAACACATCAATTACTTACTGCTTAAGGGGCTTTAGCAACACAGAGACATTACTTACTGTTTAAGGGGCTTTAGAAACATGGAGACTGTGCAGCGAGTACAAGTACTACTGTGAAGAGTGTTGCAGCAGACAGGAAGCACATAAACAGACGAAAGTTAAGAAACTACCCATGATCCTCGCCCTATACCTGAAGAGATTTAAGTACATGTATCAACTTCATCATTACATGAAGCTCTCATACCGGGTAGTTTTTCCATTAGAACTTCGTCTCTTTAGCACTTCAGGAGACACCACCAACCCTGACCGAATGCATGACCTGGTGTCTGTTGTGGTTCACTGAGGCAGTGGTCCCAATCGAGGCCATTGTATTGCAATAGTTAAGAGTAATGAATTCTGGTTATGGTTCGATGACGACATTGTAGAAAAAATAGATGCACAAGCAATTGAAGATTTCTATGGGTTGACATCAGGTATCTCAAAGAACTCTGAGTCTGGCTGCATCCTTTTCTACCAGTCTCAGGACTGAGCGGGGATACAATGAAGAGAGAGTCACTGCCTCATGTTTTCTGTGGTTATTGTAGAAAGGATCAGACACTGATTGTCCAAGCCAAGAACTATGCAGAGAACTCAGAGGGCAGCGGCACGCTTTGCACACAGTAAATAAAGCAAAGACTGGATGAACAAGCCCCTCCTACCACAGTGGTTGATTGATTTGCTCAGGTATCTTGTTGTCCATGCAGTTCATAAAGCCAGTGAGTGCAGCCAGAGACCCCGGCTCCCCTCGTCCAGCAGCCTTTGTTTGGGTCAGGACTTGCATTGTCTCTGTTGGGGAACCGGTAATAGCTCGGGCTCCTGGGGTTGCAATAGAAGGAATAAGAACCTGCCCTAGATTGTATTATGTCAGAGGAGAATCTGGAATACTCCATACCAGCTTGCCCATGGTTGATATGGTAGGTCTAAAACACATACTCCATGGTTTTTTTCTTCCCAAGCATAAACTATAAATACTTTCCGGCCCAAAACACTTGCAGTTGCATTCAACTAATAGCTACTAGTAGAATTCAGTGTCAGGAAGACAAAGATGTCTTGCTTCTCTTAAGAAGCTTATAATAATATACAGTATATGTATAGGTATAGGTATAGGTATAGGTATAGGTATAGGTATAGGTATAGGTATAGAACAATCGGTCAGACATGCAGACATGGCTCTTTGTTTCCCCAAGGGGTAAGACTGGCTTTGTATTAGGAGTTTTTTCCTTATTTATTTACTTCAAACTGGTAGAGTCTAAGTATTGTTTGAAGTGCCCAAGGGGGTGGGAGAGGGGTGGGCAGGGAGAAAAGAGCAATGATGAATGAACGGAAATCCAAAATCTCTGTAAATATTCATTAAAATTTTAAAAAAAGAATGGAGGGGGTCTTATCCAAGAATAGGATAATTGGAAGTGGGCTTGGAAAGAGAAGCCAGGGCAAAGCAGGCTAGCAGTGAGAGATAGGGGGTGAGAATGAGAGAAGATACAGGGAGAAAGAATATACCTGAGAGAATATTTTCGATTAATAGAGAGAGCTAAGAAATTGCTGGACGAGGAGGAGAAAGATATAAGAAATTCAAAGGATGAAGTGATTAATGCTTTAAACCCAAGCCAAGAAAATCTAATAAAGAGAGACTATTACATTTGTGATGGGTTTCAAAGGAGCTGTCCTGTGGTGCAAGACTGTAATAGATATGATGGTAAGTTGAGCACCAGGACAGCATGGCATACATATGTATGTATACATGTCTGTGTGTGATGCAAACACAATCCTTTTAGGAGGTTCTTCCCTGCAGCCAGTGCTAATTTTGTGTATGGACCTGGATATCCTTCCTCTCCTGCTATTCCAGCCACAGTGGGAAATGGCCACATTTCCAGGTCATCCTCAGACAGACCACAACTGAACCCTGCCCTCTGCTCCTATGTTTCAAGAGTCTGAAGGAGGGCTTATCGTCTTTTCAACTCCATAAACATTTGCCAGGGAGGATTTATCTCTGAGTTGAAGGTACGCACACATTACACATAGGTTATAAATATCAACAGGATAGAAAGTAGAACAGAAAGAGTGAAGACATTCATGACTGAGACCAAAAGTCAGTGGGACAGACAGGAACATGGACAATATCCAAGCCCAATTTGGATCATGGGGAAGGCTGTCCCTCAGACTGGACTTGTGTACCTAGTGCTCTCTTTGCCTTGGGGCTCTGACATCAGACCTTAAGGAAAGGTGCTCCTTTGGCCTCCCCATCTAAAGTGCCTCCTATACCACATCCTGTTCTTTCAATTTCCTTATGGTATCTGTAATTTCCTGGTAGGATCCTGTGTGTCTACTTGTTTACTGGCTTATTTGTGTTTCTGTCACAGGAGACCCAATGGTGACCAGAGGTAAAATTTTTATCCTCCAGGTAGGGAGGCCTGGGTTCGATTCCCAGCAAGTGTACCTCATGGACAATCACCACTCATGTAGTTGGTGGAGGCTTGAGTGCTGCTCTGATGCTGCACAGACTTCAGCAGAGCTTCCAGACTGAATGGACTAAGAAAATCAACTTATTTGAAGATTTTGTTTTGGCAATTTTATTTTGAAAATCAGGTAATACAACCCCTATGGATTACAACCCTCTGATCTACAGTTAACCAGGGTGGGGGGTAGATGGTTTTAATTTTGTTCCATTATGCACAGGGACACCCTAGTCAGCTCCAGGAGAACAAAAACCCAACCTGGTACGTGGAAAGTGTCCACTGAATGAATAAACATCTATTAGTACAGTATGCTTATCTTTTCTACTATATCAAAGGCTTTGTCTACATTATGTTCTGAATAGCTCTCTCCATGCTACTAGGCCAAACAATGATGGAGAAAGCCTTTAAAAGAAGAAAGTGGCCCCCAAAGTTTTTTACTAAGGAAGTAAATATCTGTGGTTAGCTAGCTTATCACATCTTGTCTTGTGGTCATATGAAGGCTCAGAGGCCCCCAGGTGAGTTCAAAGTCACCTCTGTTTAACTGGTAGAATAAATCTTATTGTGACTGACACACTAGAATTTGCAGGCCAACAGGGCTTGACTATCTCTTTGACTTATCTCCACAGTTTCTGTTTGCCTCTTGCCTGGACCCTGCTGGGGATGGGGGAAGGCTGCAGAGACCAGAACTGTGGTGAGGGTGGGACTGACTTGTGACTAGGCCTTAGTTTGTCAAGGTTCTCTGACTGGCTTTGATCACTCAGCCAGTAACTGCTGGAGGCGGCAGCCCGCGCCTGTGCCCTCCAGATGCCAGCTCTTAGGTAACCATGCAGGGAGTGTGAGAAATCCTCCTTTCCTACAGCAGCCTTTGCTCAGCTCGCTTCAGCTCAGTCCTGGCCTGAAGCTGAGTTGGGAAAAATCAGATCATCTTCCCTATTATCTCCTTTTCCCCAACTGCATTTCCTGCCCCATACTCTGCCTTTCTTGGCGTCCCACTGAGCAAAGGATCCCCACAGGAAAGATCACTCTGCTTGTAACTCCTTATCGCTTTTCTCATTGGCGTGAAGTCATTCAGACTCACTGGGAATCTGCAGTGAGTTTCTGAAGCTTCCATCTTTATAGGAGACTGTCCATCTTTCTTCCTTGGAGTGGCTGGTGGATGTAAACTGCTGATCTTTACATTAGGAGTGCCACACATGTTGTCATCATGTGCCTTCATGTTAACTATAACTCATAGGAATCTTATAAACAATGGCACAGAACCCTGCCCTATCCTGTGCCATCCTCATCTCCGACATACTTGAGCTCATTTTTGCAGTCACTGTGTCAATCCATTTTGTTACAGATGGAGGTCTTATCTTCCTTCACTGTCCCTCCACTTTTCCAAGCATGATGTCCTTCTCCAAGGACTGGCCCATCTTGACAACATGCCCAAATTATGTGAGAGAGATTCATCATCTTTGCCTCCAAGGAGCATCCTTGTTTCACTTTCTCCAGAACAGACTTATTATCTTGCGACATGCAACTCCTTCTTTATTCCTCTCCAGCCTCACCTGAGGATTCCACCTTTCCATCAGAAGAGCAGAGGCCAGTAGGTATAGTGTGAGGTACAGCTCAGGGACTATGCCCAAAATTAAGGATTTCAACATACTTCTTTTTATCTTTGTGGGTTCTAACTTCTGCTAGTCATTTCTCTCCAAGATGTAATTTATTTGTAAACTTTGGATAAAATTCTTCAGTTAACATAGTTCAGAAGTTAAACAATGAAACAATCTTCTAAGCATATAAAATACGATAATTTAAAATATTTCTGATCAGAGCTGATACATATTTTAAATATTTTTAGAAAATTTTTTTTGGCTGGAAGTTTTGCATTGGGCAAATCCATTGTCAGGGACCTCTCTAAAATATGGAAGAGCAAGGATGTCAGTTTGAAGACTAAGGTGCACCTGATTCAGGCCACAGTATTCAAATCACCCACTATGTGTCTGAAAGCTGGATAATGAATAAGGATGACAGAAGAAAAATTGATGCCTTTGAGTTATGGTATTGGAGAAGAGTACTGAATATCCCATAGACTGTCAAAAGAATAGATATGTCTTGGGAAAAGTGCAGCTGGAGAGCTCCTTGGAAGCAAAGATGGCAAAGCTTCATCTTTCACACTCTGGACATGTAGCTAGACAAGTACATTATACTTGGATAGATGGAGGGTCAGTGAAGGAGAGGAAGATCTCCAGCGAGATGGATTGACATGGTGACTTTAGCAATAAGCTCTAGTATGTCAGAGATGATGAAGATGGCTCAGGATAGGATAAGGTTTAGGCCAGCTGTTCAGAGGGTCGCTATGAGTGGTACTCAACTCAGTGGAACCTAATGACAACAACATCTCTAACATTACGTTTTACTGCCTGTGTGTGCATGGATGTGCACATGCTACTATTTGGCTGAGCAAAAAGAAAACTACTTGTTTTCAGAGATTTTAATTTTGCTTCCAGCATACCGGGTTTTAGGTATGCAAAGCATTTTAGAAATGCCAATTTGAAAAAAAATCATTTAATTCTTTGTCATTTTGCAGCATGATAATTAGGAAACTAAAGTCTACATTAAAAAGTCACATAGCTTGAGGGAAGAAAGTAAATTGTCATATTTTCTCTATCATGTACACATTGTTGAAGATAACAGAAATTGCTTAAAATTAATATGGGGTAAAGTCAGGGCAAGATTCCAAAAACTGGTTGTTTGAAATAAAAGTATAGAGCACACTGGGGGGAAAAATAAAAACAAAACAGTGATTCTATGACCCAAAGAGATCACCACAGACAGCACAAAAGTTTAAGGTCTCACCCAATCTCCTAGGCAGAGGAGGTCATGGGACCTAGTCTGGGCAATACAGTTTAGTATCAAAAACAAAAACTAGTTACAGTTAGGGGTTCCTGGTGGTGCAGAGTTTAGTCCTTGTCTAATGAACAAATGGTTGGTAGTTCAAACACCCAAAGATAAAAGTAAAGAAAGTTCTGGCGATCTTCTTCCAAAGAAAATTATTCTCTGGAGTACAGTTCTGTTCTCACCTGGGAGCCCACTGTGAATTAGAATTGCTTCTATGGCAACTAAAAACAATAACAGGTTTCTAATTGGTTTTAATGGCCAAAATGGCTACAAAGGTTATCTCATTGCATAACATTTTTCCATGTATATCAAATAGTTTATTTAGATATGTTGTTGTTGTTGTTATGTGCCGTCGAGTCACTTGCGACTCATAGCGACCCTATGTCCAACAGCCCTAAACTCCGCTCTGTCCTGTGCCAATCGCACTGTCTCTGACACTCCCATCCCAATTATCCCAGTCACTGAATCAATCCACCTCATAGAGGCCTTCCTCTCCTGCGCTATCCCTCCACCCTCCCAAGCTTGATGTCCTTCTCCAAGGACCGGTCTCTCCTCACAGCATGTCCAAAGTATGTTAGACGGAGCCTCAGAATCCTTGCCTCCAAGGAGCCACCCGGTTTAACCCTTTCCAGGACAAATCTGTTTGTTTTCCTAGCAGTCCATGGTATTCTCAATACTCTCCTCTAGCACCACAGCTCAAAGGCATCAATTCTCCTTCTATCCTCCTTGGTCATTGTCCAACTCTCTGATGCATAACAAGTGATTGCGAAGACCATAGCCTGTATCAGACGCACCTTAATCTCCAGAGAGACACCATTGCTCTTCAGTACTTTGGAGAGGTCCCTAACAGCAGACTTTCCCATGGCAATATGTCTTCTAATTTTCTGGCTGCTGGTGCCAAGACTGTTGACTGTGGAGCCAAGCAAACTAAAGCTGTGTGCTCTGCAGTCAGTGCTAATTCATAGCTGACCTCAATTCACAGAAGCTGTAAATCTCATGAGAAGATACTGCCCAACTTCCACCCATGGAGAGGTGCAGTCTGTGAGTCAGCCCCCAACTCCCTGACGGCCAGGCCACCAGAGCTCCCATTTAAATCTATTGTTGTTATTAGGTGCCACTGAGCTGCAATCGACTCATAACTCAACCTCCAGTGGGCATTCAGAAGCTGGAAATTGCCGGAAGGAGATTGTCCATTTTTCTTCCTTTGAGCAGTGAATGGATTCGAACTTCATGTCCTTGGGTTGGGAGCACAGCTCCTTACCCACTTAACAACCCAAGCTCTCACTTTTATCTCGTCTCTAGAAAATCAGTTAAGGTGAAGATGTCCAGCACCAGGTTGATCTTGACTTCAAGAGACAATTCCTTGAGAGAGGAGATGCTTATGAAGAACAAAGGCCAGGTTTTTACAACTGTGGTCCAAGGAAAATGCTGATTCTGTGTTGTTATGTATCATCGAGTCACCCACAACTCATAGCAACCCCATGTACGGTAGCTCTGAACCCAGCCCTACCCTGAGCCAATCTCACTGACTCTGACACATTTAACCTAATTGCCACAGTTATCATGCCAATCCATCTCATCAGGGTCTTTATCTCATCCAGGGTCTTTCTCTCCTGTGCTGTCCCTGTACCCTTTCTAGCATGATGTCCTTCTCCAAGGATTGGTCCCTCCGAGCCATATGCCCAAAGTATATGAGATAGAGCTTAAAAATCCTTGCCTCCGAGAAGAAACTTGTCTTCACGCTCTCCAAGACAGATCTATTTGTTCTCCTGGCTGTCCATGGTATGTTCAAGACTCTTCTTCTTCATCACAACTCAAAGGCATCAATTATTCTTCTGTCATCCTAAGTCGCTGTCCAGCTCTCTGATGTATAACAAGTAATTGTAAAGACCATGGCCTGGATCAGGTCCACTTTAGTCTCTAGACTGACATTAAGCTCTTTAGCACTCCAGAGAGGTCCCCAATGCAATTCATCCTTTGATTTCCTGACTGCTGGTGCCACAAGTGTTTGTGGAGCTGAGCAAGCTGAAATTATTTACAATCTCTCTCAATCTCTTCTCCATCCATCATGGTGCTGCCAATTGGCCCAGTGGTGAGAATCTTGGTCTTCGTGTGTGTGTGTGTGTGTGTGTGTGTGTGTGTGTGTGTGTGTGTGTGTGCGCGCGCGCACTAAATTAGTTTCAATGAACATTTACAGAGATTATGGATTTCCAGTCATTCCTTTTTGCACTTTTCTCCCCACCCACCCCACCCTGACCCCCAGTTCTCTCTTCTCTTTAAAAAATAAAAGAATAAACCTTTCATTGGTACCACAGTCTTTGACCTTCTGCAGCAAATGCTTCAGGTCCTCCTGATCCTATAGAGTTCAATATAATCTGAGCAGGATCACAGATGTTCTCAGAGGCCAAGGCCACTATTGCTCAACTAGTTGTTTTTCAATTCTTGCCTCATCAAAACTGTTTGTCTCTTGGTTTGGTTTCTCTTCTAAGTGCTCTGATCACAAATGGCTAAAACCAGCCAGAGATGGGAAGCCCCAAACAGCAGAAGTTCTATCATTTGACCCTGAGGACTTCCTCCATGACATGACTAGACATGGGAGTAGAAATATAGAGTTGCAAGTTTTCAGAGGAGAAGAGATCTTAGCATTCAGCAGGGCCTGGCCTCCCCACAGTGTCATCAATTGATCAGTGTGTTGACTGAGTTCATAGGCTATACCAGATATATTAAAATCTCAACGCAACTCATTGCTGCCAAGTTGGAATCAACTCACAGCTGACCCTCCAGAAGGTTTCTGAGGCTATAAATTACACAGAAGAGGACTATACCTTTTCTTCCCCTTGAAGATGCTGATGGATTCAAACTGCCAGAGAAGCAGAACCTTTGGGGCATATCTCAAAGGAGGGAGACATGTAATTAAGTAAACAAGTGAGACACTTGATTCACATTATTACCATATGCTTAGAGAGCCCATGGAGGGTAAACCTAGGGTCATCATGGTTATTGGTTGAGTTCTGATTCTTTGTGCCCCCTTGTGTTCAGAACAGAACTGTGCTCCACAAGGTTTTCAATGGTTAATTTTTCAGAACTAGATCACTAGGCCTTTCCTCAGAGGCACCTCTGGATGGACCTGAATCGCCGAAGGAAGCACAGCAACCATACGCATTTCTGGTGCTGTTGCTATCTAAATACCTGTGGCTGCAACCCAGGGATAGGACATTAGAAAAGATTTGTGGAAGAGTTTAAGTCTTGAAACTGTATATTTTTTTATGGAGGCAGATAACTTCATCTCTGGCAAAGTGGCTGATGAAGTTGAACCATGGACCTTTTATTTCAGCAGTCTAGTGCTTAATCCACACTGCCACCAGCACTCCTTCTCAAAAGCTAGGTGAACATGTCCCCTGGAAATATGGCATAAGATGCTAAGAACAATCTTAGAAAGGAAAGAAAAACCTAAATTTTAATCACCTTAGTGAGTTTAGGCAAGTCACTTCACCTCTCTGGGCTTTGGTCCCTTCACCTGGATGATGCTATCAGGGTTTCAGAGATTTGCCTAAATTTTTGTAACGCTCATGATCCATTAGGCATGCAAGAACGAAAGGCAATTAAGTGATTTAAAAGATGGCAATAATAATAATGACATGTTGACGTGGATCTAATTAATACTCCAAGCGTCAGCTTTTCCAACTGTTAAATGAAGATAATTGCAATTTTCTGGCAGAGACATTTAAGGATCCAAAGTGATAAAAATATACAAAACACAGAGTATGTGTTAAAGCTCACTCATGCCCTGTCCTCTTTGTCCTGTGAGTCTCCTGCCCTTTGGATGATAACTGCCAGGGGTAAGTAACCCTTTTCCCTCTCTTTTGAGATGTCCCTCTCGGGGATCGCATGCTCTTTCTGAGCAAACATCCTTAGAGAAGACCAGGTTCTCTTTTTTGTTGCCAAGGTCAAGGGGGCCTTTTTGTTATCCTTTATTTTTCTCCCATTCTCTTTTCCCCCAGCCCTGTCACTTTTTGGAGTCCAAATAATTAAAAAGTCTATGAATATAATAATAACAACCAGTTGTCATCAAATTGACTCTGACACGGGGTGACCTCATTTATGTGAAGAGTACAATATGCTTTATTGTTGTTGTATATTGTCCAGCCAGAACTGACCCACAGCTGACCCTTCTGCAGGTTTTCAGATATAGTAAATCACATGGGGAGAGACTGCATATCTTTCTCCCGTGGAGAAGCTCGTGGATCTGAATCGCATGCCTTTGGGTTGGCAGCATAACTCGTTAACGATAAGCCACCAGGTCTCCCATGGGATGTCTAGTGTCTGATTTTTCTGAAGCAGATCACCAGATATTTCTTCTGAAGGAATTCTAAGTGGATGTAAACCTCTAATTTTTCTGTTAGCAGCCAAGTGTATCAGCCATTTTTACCTCCCAGGGAATCCAGGTGAGAAGCTTTATTTTCTTGATGTTGAGATGCAATCCATATTGAAGGCTGTAGTGTTTAACCTTCTGTAGCAAGTGCTTCAAGTCCTCCTCACTTTACCAAAGCAAGATTGTGTTATCTGGATAATGAGAGTCATTGATGAGGCTTCCTCCAATCCTGAGACCACATTCTTCTTCATAGAGTGCAGCTTCTCAAATAATTAAAACAAAAATCCTCACCATTAGGCCCATATACAACATTATGATAGATGGAGAAAAGTCTAAAGTTGTCAATGACTTGAACTTAGTTTGATTCACAGTCAATGCACTTGGTACCAGCAGTCAGGAGATTAGGAGATGTATTGCACTGGGAAAATCTATGGTCAGGGACCTATCCAAATTATTGAGAGAGTGATGATGTCATTTTAAAGACTAAAGTGCACGTGATTCAGGCCATGGGCATTTTAATCACTTGCTATGCATCTGAAAGCTAGATAATTAATAAAGATGACAGAAGAATTGATGCCTTTGAACTCTGGTGTTGGAGAAGAGTGCTGAAAATCCCATAGACTGCCAAATGAGCAAACAGATACATTGTGGAGAAGGTGCAGCCAGAGTGCTCCTTAGAGGCAAAGATGATGAAACATCATTTTATATACTTTGCACATGTTATTAGGAGAAGTTATTCCTTGGAGAGGGAGATCATGCTTGGAAAAATGGAAGGACAGCAAAAGAGAGGAAGATCCTCAACCAGATTGATTAACAGTGACTGTGGTAGTGGGCTTGAGTGTGTCAGAGATTGTGAAGGTATAAGATAGGATTGAGCTCAGATCTGTTGTTGCTGGGGATGCTTTGAGTTGTACTCAGCTAAGCACCTAACAACAACATCAAGGACCCAGGAAGGTGTATGAATTAAATAAGTATTCTGCAAGACCACCTTTAACATTGAAAAGCTGATTATAAAATCGTGATGAATTATGTATAATATAAATGGCTTAAATAGGGTAGAGTTAAGATGACAAAGAAAGGAAGAAATCTTGCTTAAAAAAATTAAAAACCTCCTTCCACAATATAGCAGGCTAACTGTAGTTCAACTCCAGCAAGAATTCTGGAGAAAACAATGGCTCAACCTCTCCACTTGCAGTCTACAGCCTAGGAAAACCAATGGAGGGTCATGATGAGTTGGAACCTGTTGGTTGGGAGTGGAGAAAGACCACCTTATTGATAGATGAAGGTAACATGTTTTGAAAGCTGGAAAAACTGTCTTAAGTCACTGAGGGGAAGGACATGAGATACACAAGACAGCACCATAATTCACAGTCTCAGGGAGCTGGCACTGCCATGTTGATTCCATTGAAGATCCCAACTTTAACCTCCACCCCTTACACACTGAAAATCAGCCTCAAGGTATAATTTTACAGCTTCACAGAGGACTGTAAGAACAAAGGCAGCAGCTGTGTCTGAACTTGCAGGGAACGTGAACAAAGCAGAGTTGCCCTGAGTATGAATTACAGGAAGAGAAAAAAAGAGCTCCAGTGCTATTTATTCCTTTTCTATGGGACTCGGTGAAGAAAAGACCAAATAACATATTATCCATCCAGCTGGACAAACGGGACCAGCTGGGACACCAGGGTCCTGAGTCTCCAGCTCCCAACTTCCAGGAGCTTCATAACTGGGAGACTGGCAAAGGCTGGTCAGCTACTTTGATGAAACTGCTGCTGGCTTTAGCCAAGTGCCACAACTTCCTTAAACTTTAGGACCCATGTCGGCCACGAGTGGATAGGCAGTGTGGTGTTTCAGAGTAGAATGCACACCTGCACACATACACATGATTGTCCCATGGACTATGCCCACCCCCTTAAGTGGAGCTCAAACAAGTACAATTGGTCAGGTGGGTCTCTAGCCTGGTTGGGTACTTTACTTGTCTGGGCCTCAGTTTCTTTATCAATGAATCGGGGCAAAGGTGGGCTAGCATGGTGGAAAAGATGGCTGGGAGAAACCACCAACGACTTCAAGCCATGTTTTAAGGACTCTAGAAAGCTGGGTGGTGTAGTCTATAGTGAGCTGTGCAGCTAACCCAAAGGCTGTACTTTAGGCCTGGTGGCGTTGTTGGTCACATATCAGGCTACTAACTGAAAGCTCAGCAGTTCAAATCTATCAGTCACTCCAAGAGAGAAAGGCAAGTAGTTTCCTCCCACAAGAGTTACAGCCTTGTAAATGGATGAAGGGTTACACTGGTTTTTTTAAAGGGCCACAGCAGCCACTGCAGAAGGGGAAGGACACTGTGTAAACTCAGTGAAAGTCATTTCTCCTTTATTGTTTTGTGTTTGTATTTGTTTGTGTTTGTGTTTGGTTTTGCTTTTGTAAATCAAGATCTGGTACACTTTGCTGGGGGCGGAGAAGCCTGCTCCATGAGGGACCTCCCTCACAAACTCCATGATTCATTCTTTTTGGTACAGGACAAATGGCTCTGTAGACCAGTAGTTTCCATATCTGGCCAACCTTAAGGGTTACCTGGGGAGGTTTCAAAGCCACATGCATTCTTGGCTACTTCACTTGAAAATTCTGACTTTGCAGGTTTGAGCCAGAGACTGAAATTTTTTTCCTGGAAATCTTTTCAGTAACCCTGAAGGACATTATGTTGAGTGAAGTATCTCAGTCACAAAAGCACAAATACTGCATAACACCACTGTTATAAAGTGGAACTGACATGGAGGTTGGAGGGAAACTAGGAAAACAGGGGATAATAACGAGTACTACATTGGAACAGATGAAGGACAGAACTGTTTAAATGGAATATATGATTAGACATTATTTGTATGACAACAGTCTGGAACAAGAGGTTCATTGCAAAGTGGACACAACGATGAATGAATATTTTAAGAAAAAGTCAACTAGGGGAGGGAGAAGGGAGTGGCAGGGAGGAAAATAACCAACAATGAATGAACGAAAATGCAACTTTTCTGTACGTGTTCATTAAAATTACCATTAAAAAAAGAAAATCTTTTTAGGTGACATGTTGTTGTTGCTACTGTGTATCATCACGTCAGAACCAACCTATAGCTAATTCTCCAGTGAGTTTCAGAGGCAGTTAATTATGTGGGATGAGATTGTTCATCTATCTCCCACAGGGCAGCTAGTGGATTCAAACCGTGTGCCTTTGGGATTGCAGTACAGCTTCTTTCCAGTAGGCCACCAGTGCTCCCTCTACATATATAAATTATTCATAAATTCTATCATGTTAATGGTCTTTCACTATAAGTTGCTTTCCACACACTTCACAAATGGCTAGGCTACACCATTGTCCCTATATCTCTCAAGCTTTCCATGCGTTGGGAACGTGCAGAAAAACCCAGATTGCTGGGCCCCACCTTAGGGTCTCTGTTTCAGTAGGAGTAAGGTGGTGGTGGTGTTAGGTGCAGTCGAGTTAATTATGACTCAGAGGGATCGTATGAACAACACACCTGAATCTGGCTTTGTCATGTGCTGTCTGCATATTGTTGATATGCTCGAGCCCATTGTTCCAGTCACTGGGCCATTCCATCCTGTGACCCTCCACCTTACCCAGCATAATGTCTCTTTCCAAAGGACTGTCCTCTCTTGACAACAAGCTCAAAATATGTGAGACAGTTTCACCATCCTTGCCTATAAGACACACCCTGTTTGTACTTCCTCAAAGACAGACTGTGTGTGCACTTGGTAGTTCATGGGATATTTAGTACTGTTCTTCAACACCACAAGTCAAAGACATCACTTATTCTATCAACTGTTATTTATTATCCTTCCTGTGCTCAGTGAATTATTGATGAAGACGTGTGTGACTAGATGTTTTAGAAGTCCTAATGCCAGTGACCTTTTAATCAGCTTTCTAAAGTGCACTGTGACTACACCCATCCACATATAATAAAGATCCCTGCTGTCTGAACAAGGGGCTGGCAAGGTCGTTTCTTGGGGATGTGGAGGAGGACATGGGTGGGAATGACAGGATTTCCTGAGCTCAGCTTTGAGGAGCTGTGTGCTGAATACAAAGGAGCCAGCCACTGCCTGCCTTCTTTCTGTCCGGGCCTCCAGCTCAGCCCACTCCACTCCCTCAAAGCCTCCCTTTTCCTCCGCTTTCATTTTCTCAAGGCCACTAGATTTACTTGTCACCTACCAGCCTCTTCCTGGCTTTGTTCAGCTTGCTGTTAGGCTTAAGTTTCTAGATTGCTTTGCCATGACAGGCCCCCACTGGATAAAATAACTCCTCATTCCTGTGAATAAATTTCCATTATCTCTCTGGAAGAGCCCCCAAATGGTAAAAGTTAGCTTTTTAACCTAAACACAGCCAGCTCCAGTCCACTTAGAGTTGTCGCAGAAGAAAACCCTTTACTGATCCGCTTCTGAAAACTAATCATCAAAAACTGATTTGTCCTTCGGGAAGTCCCAAAGTGACTACTGCAATCTCTGCTCATGCTGTCTACTGTCCACCCTTTCTACTGTCCTTGCCTTGTTTTTTGACCCCCTTCAGGACAGGAACAGTTGTAGACACCCTGGCCCTCTCCCTTTCCCCACTATCACTGGTGCCAGAAACGCCTCTAAAACTCCAGAGACCCACACACGGCCTCAAGCCAGACCACAGGGCCAGACACTCACCAAGCAAAGATCACAGGAAGAGAAACCACCGGCCATTATTAACCACTAAATACAGGCAAGCAGGGTCCAGGTTTCAGGGGAACATTCAGATCAGGTTTAAGTGGCTTTGCAACTTTTATGTAACTGCTTGAAATAAGAGCCAGAAAGCAAACAGGAATATTACTACTCTTACTAATAATACTAGGATTTAAAGAAACAAGCCCGCCTTGTGACGCAGACTTGAGCTCCGTGATGGAACTGCAGAAGGACAGTTGATAAGTTGGCATACAGTCCTGTGGTTCTTGGAGGCCACTGACACTGTTAGGTTCTGACTGACAGCAAAGCTCTGCCTGATGTCTGCTGGACCCACTCAATCTCTGCAGTGCTTAAGTGCATTGTTGCTGTGTCAGCGCATTTCACTGAGGGTCTTCTTTTCCTTCACCGATCCTCTGCTTCTCCCAAGCATAATATCTTTCCTCCATTAGCCTTTAGAAAGCAAGATGTATCCCCTCCACTGAGAGGAATCAGAGTTTGCCTGTCTTGTCCCTGGACCAGTGTTGGGTTTGGACCAGAGCCTCTATTGATGGAAAAAGAATCCTTTCAGAACCCACTCTGCAGCCCCAGCCTGGCCCAACAGCCAAGTCTGTGGCAATGAGCAGAAGGAAACAGCCTCTCTTCTTGGGAGTGGGGAGTGGTGAGTGTGACTACTTGACAGCTCAAGGGACAATGGCTCTGCTATTGTGACATCAGTGTATGACATCAGCAGTGTGGCAGGAAGGTGCTTGCTTCCTGCTGTAATGAGTGACAGAAATGTCTCCTGTGTTCTGGTGCACACTGGCTGGGGACCTTGGCTGAGTGAGTGTCCTGGGCTGACTATAAAACCTTTCTGACCTTGTGTGAGGTCATTTGTGTTTCGAGAAATACCTCTGGATCTGGCCAACTGGGATTTAATCATGTTAGATAATTAAATTAAGGATTTAAAAAGCTTTTAACTTAGAAACTGTTGTGAGAACTAAGTCACTCCAGGGGAAGACTGCGTATTTTATTAGCAGGTTACCTGGTGATGGGGTTGGGCAGCCTAGAATATGAGAGAGTGGGAAGAAAATTAGGACTATGTGTCACTCTTCATTATCTTGGCCTAAAATAAAGAATTTGTTCTTTCGGGGGGGGGGGGGAAGTTTCTAGTGGCACTGTGATTAAAGCCTTCAGCTCTTAATCTAAGTTAAGCTGTCAATACCTACCAGCCTCTCTGTGGGAGAAAGATAAGGTGGTCTGTGTCACCGAAGGTTTGCAGTCCTGGGAACCCTAAAAGTAGGACGGGTAAGTCTATTTTGTCCTAGAAGGAGACTTGAGTCAGAATCAATGGAACTGGGGTGGATTTTGTTTCATACACGAGTGATTATGTGCAGGCAGTTAGGGTTGTGTTGCAAGAAGAGATTTTAAATAGCTCTTTCAATTCACAGCACACATTCACTTGTGTGATGTTGAGCCAATTCTGATTCATACAACAGTATGAAACTGCTGCTTAGGGTTCTGGAGGCAATCTATTTAGGAGGAGCTCTGGTGGTTTAGAGGTAAGGAACTGCTCTGTCAGCCTAAAGGCACCTAGTCTGAATCCATGAGGTGAGGGAGAAAGATGGGACATCTCCTCCTGTGTGATTTGACTCAACTCTATGTAACAACAATAATCTTTACAGAGCAGATTGTCAACTTTTCCCTCTCTTGGAAGTACCAGTGTGTTCGAACCACTAACCTTTCAGTTTTGCAGTTGAGCTCTTAATAACTGCAACACCAGGACACCGTCGTAGAGACTGGGGATACTCATATGGCAAGAGAAACCAAGTTTCTATGATTTCAGACAAGAGAAGTGAGAAAGTCAAAGTAGCTTGGTTCTTCTGTGCACCTGGCACTACTAGGGGAAGCTAGGCAGCCTTCAAAGTTCTTATTTCATAGAGGGTCAGGAAAAATATTTCATTATAAACATGTTAAGTTTGAAAGCTTAAGAGGGTTTCTGTGTTTAATGGAGAGGGGATAGAAAGGTCCCCCATGTGGCTTGGCAAGTCTCCAAGAGTCTAAAATTATCAGATACATTCTGGGGAGAGTGCTAACAGGGATTTTATTTGGGACCTGGGGAGAGAGTCGAGGGGGAAGGTGGATAATAATCTCTGTGTGGGAGAGCTATTGAAGGAAGATACAGACTGGTGTTTCTCTAGAGAAGCTTCCTGTTTACTGCAGAAGGAATTCCAGAAGCAAATAGACAACTGGACTGGCATTCATTTCCTGAAATGCCATCTTTGTCATCAAAATCTTCTCAACTTGGAAGAGCCTAACATGTTCTTGGAGCCCTTGGGTGGTTCAAATGGTTAATGCTCTCAGCTGCTCAGCCAATGGTTGAGCGCATCCAGAAGAACCTCAGAAGATTGGCCTGGTGGCCTCCTTCCAAAAACAACCACTGAAGACCCTATGAAGAACAGTTCTGCTCTGACATTCGTGGGATGGCCATGGATGGAGCTAACTCAGCAGCAACGAGTACTGGTAACACATCATGCTCCATCTTGCTGCCAGAAGAAGTTTTCCTTGGACTCATTTCTTGTCATTGAGAGACAGACTGCATAAGGTCTTGTCAAATATTTTTCTGAAATTTCTGTCCATGTCAAAATGTAAGATGTTACTCTATTAACAGAGGTCAGTGGAGAAGTACTAACTAAACTGCTCACTGTGGCGGCAGAATTCCACAAGTTTCAATGTGTTCAAGCATCACAGAGCAGAGAGGTGATGGTCTTTCTAGCTCCATTTTCTACAGTTTCAGAGGAAACACTGTTAGAACAAGACTCCGTCTTGAACAAAAGAGGAAATAGGAATTGATTAAATAGACTTGAACAGGAGAAGTAAGTCCCTTATCATGAAAAGGGCATGACATATGAGAAAAGATGAAAGGGTTTTCAGTGAAAAATACTTCATAGTTCAGCAACATAACAACTAAAGGAGGATATGATGATAATGTAAGGAGATTCACAGGGAAGAGAAAAAAGTAAAACAGTAAGAACTGTGCAGGAAGAAAGTACTTCAGCTTGCAGAGATTCCAAGAGATGACTGAAAGGTCTTCAAATGAGTCGAGATCACTAGAAAGGGCGTATAACACAAGGTTCCCTCAGATTCCAGAGACAGACAGATCCTTGTTTGTAGTAGGAGTGCGTCAGTGTATGTGTTGTGTACATATATGCATGTTGTTGTTGCTATGTCCTTTTGAAGTGTAACAGACTTACAACTGGCCCTCCAGTGGGTTTTCAGAGACTATATAAATCATTTGGGAGATTTCTCATCTTTCTTTCACAGAGCATCAGGAGGATTTGAACTGTGTACTTTTGGATTGTCAGTGCAACTCTTTCACTACTACTAGGCCTCCAGAGTTGTCCATATGCATGGATGTTGTTGTTGTGTACTGTCAAGTCAGAACCAACTCGTAGCTGGCCTGCCAAAGGGTTTTCAGAGGCAGTTAATCGCATAGGAAGAAATTGTCCATCCTTCTCCTGTGGAGCAGCTGGTAGCCTTGAATGCGTGCCTTTTGGGATTGCAGTGCAGCTTCTTTGCCACTAGGCCACCAGAGCTCTATGTTTCTATAGGTGGTTGGTATTCACGTTTAGTTCAAACATTGGCACAGTTGAGTAATGGTCTCTAGAATTAATATCTCTGGTGGCCTAGTGATAAGGAATTGCACAGCCAACACAAAGGCAGGGATTTCAAGTCCATTATCTGCTCCAAGTAGAAAAATTGGCAATCTCCTTCTGTGTGATTTAAAACCTATGAAAACCTACTGAAAGTTCAGCTATAAGTCATTTCCAACTGGATGGCAATAAGGGTGAGGTTTTGTTTGTTTGTTTTGTTTGGGTTTTTTGTCACTTTTTTTTAGGATTTTTTTTTAACCTGGAAGTAAGAAATCATCCTGATGCAAACCTACTAACTGAAACTTCTGTTCTCATTTAGCATTGCTAATGGCACTGGCACAAGAAGCATTGCTAATTGCTAATAACAACTACAATGGCACTTCTTGTTGTTATGTGTCATCGTGTCACTTGTGACTCATAGTGACCCTATGTACAACAGCTCTGAACCCTGCTCTATTCTGAGCTAGCTTTATTGTCTCTGACATACCCACCCGCATTACTCCAGTCACTGAGTCAATGGCACTAGAGTTAACTAAAAAGAGGGTCCAGGTTAAAATAAGACCAAATCGTAGGTAAGTCAAAACCAAACCAACTCATAGTGACTCACATTTCAGAGAGGAGATTGTCCATCTTTCTCCCTTGAAACAAATGATGAGTTTGAACTGCTGGGGTTTGAGTTACCAGCCCAACAAGTTCCTCATTAAACCACTATAGTTCCTTAAACCCTAGACAGCATTGGCTTTTTATCCTGTGTTATAACAATAGATGGTTAAGAAAAGCTTGTTGCTTATAGAAAAAGAAGGACTATGCCAGTTTTGTATGTGGAATTTAGGAGTATGGAGAAATACATGAGATCTAATTGTTACCATTAGAAGAAATATCCAACTTTACAAAGAAAGTTCCGTGAGTTTGGTGAAGAGAGAAAGCACTGGGGACTGGGGTGGTCTGGACCTCAGAAAAAGATCACCTCAAGAAGGTATCTTTTTTCTGGTATGTGAGCAAAGGCTGGCAGAGGGATTAAATTAAAAACTCAAGCTCTTTGCCTTAGAGTACGAATTGCCCTATCACCCGCCAGTGGGCTTTCAGAAGCTGTAAATCACACAGGAGATTGTCCATCTTTCTCCCTGAGCTACTGGTAGACTGACAATGCCAGAGAAACTTCACCTTTGGGTAAGCAGTGCCAACTTCCTACAGTCTAGGCCTCAGGAGCTCCCTCAGTAAGTGAACAGGAAGGAGAAAACTGTCCGAGGAAAGATGTGAATACTGACATATCCAGGGAATACTTGGGAGACAGCACAGGAAAAACCAGAAAATCTCTTTAAGAATTATGTTTTGTTGTTAGGTGCCCTCAGGCCAGCCCTGACTCAGAGTGACTTCACATACAACAGAACGAAAACACTGTCCTGGGCTGGTACTCCACCATTTTCACTCCTCTTTCCCTCTCTTCTAGTTTTGTGTGTTCGCCTTAAGGTGTTTCCTCTGTGGCTAGCTTACATCTTTCAGTAGTATCATCCTTGTCCCAGAAACCAGCAACCTGAGCTCTTGCCACATTATATGACCTCTGTATGTTTTTACATATAAATATATAAAATATATATCCTATAACTTCTTCAAATATTTGTTTTAATAACCCCAGTAGCATGGTTCCTTCACTACTGCTCTCCTTGCTCTCTTACTTTTTTCTCCAAAGAGAGATATCTCTGTAGGTGCTCAAGCACATTACCGTGCATGTGACAGTGATCTGGGAAATACCATCTGCTCATAGGATCTGTCCTAAACCACTGCACAAAGATGATTCTCATTTGTGGTGATTCATTGGGGATTAAATATTAATGCTGTTGTTAGCTGCTATGGAATCTGTCTCTAATTCAATAAGACCCTTCACTCACGGTGACCCCACAAACACAAAATGCTGACTGATCTTTAGAGGTAGATCACCAGGATTTTCTTCCTAATCTGGAAGTCCCGCTGAAACTCATTCAGTGTCATGTTGCGGCTAGGTGCTATTGAGTCAAGTCTGACTCATAGTGGCCTTGTATACAACCAGTCTGAACACTATGCCATCTCATAATCTGTGAAACATTGAAGCCCATAGCTACAGTCACGACGTCAACTCACCTGGTTGAGGGCCTTCTTCATTTTGAAAGCCCTCCACCTTTCCAAGCATGATGTTCTTCCCTAAGGAACAACCTTTCCTAGCAACATAGCCAAACTAAGTGAGATGAAGCGTCATCATTTTTGTATCCATGAAGCACTCTGGCTGCACCTTCTCCAAGACATATCGATTGTTTGTACTTTTGGCAGTCCATGTGAAATTCAGCACCCGTCTCCAACAATTCTTCTTCTGCCATATTTGGTCATTTTCCAGCTCTCTGATGCATAGTAATTGTGAAAACAATGCCCTGGATCTGGGGCACCTTAGTCTCTAACCTGACATCATTGTTCTTCAGCACTCTGGAGAGATCCCTGGCAGCAGATTTTCCCCAATAAGATCGAAACCCTTCAAAACACAAATCCCCCACCTCCACCCCATCCAGTGCAGGAGGTGCTCATTGTAGGGACCCCATGCCCCCTGCAGCCCTTCTTTATCATGGCTGTCTGGTCTTTCTTATACAGCTCATTTATCTCTCCTCTTATCTCTTTTAAGTTGATTCAGGCCATACCCAAATATTCGAGCTGTGATCTGCATAAGAGCATTTAATCTGATCCTAATCTTACAGCTGATCGAGTCATAAAGGATGACTGCATTATTACATTACTTCCAACCACCAAGAATCATGTATGGCTCGGCTATGGTGATACATAATTTGGGGGAATAAAATTTAATTCATGGCTCTATACCTTCAACAAATCTCACTGTTGTCAAGACTCAACTGACTCCTAACTGACCTCCCAGTGGATTTTCAGAAAGTGTAAATCATATTAGAGTGTCTATATCCATGGAGTAGTCGTTCGATTTGCAAAGCTTGCCTTCGGGTTAGTAGCACAACTCCAACTCAGAAGAATTTCAGGAGTGTAATCATTAAAGAGTGGCCTCATGCAATCCTTAAGGTGGTTCAAATTTACCAGCTGCTTCACCGGAAAACAATAGGCAATCTCCTCCCACCTGATTAACTACCTCTGAAAACCCACTGGAGGATCAGTTGTGGGTTGGTTCTGACTCCACAGTCCACAACAACAACAATCTTTAAAGAAGCATACTGTCCCACGGACCCACAGGTGGGTTCCAACCCACTACCTAATGGTTATCGTCAAGCACTGCACCACCAGTCTGCCTTCATTCAGATCTTATAAAACAAAATTCTTAAGGTGTTATGGATACACAGCCTGCAAAGTGACTTCAAGAAAGCACACTGAATTAAGTAAGAAGAAAAGTTTCGGTTGAATATTAAAACATGCTTTCTTGAGGGCATAAAGTACAAGGCCATTGTCTACACCCCTATGCAGATCTACCCAATGAGGACTCCACTCACAGCGTGATACTGCCCAAGGCTATAGGAAACTGTTTTTCAAGCAGCTGACCCCTGAAAGGCTTCTGCTGAGAGCCAGAGAGGGGAATGACCATAGTCTCCTCTCCTTAGCCAGATTTTGAAGAAGGATGCTGTCTTGGCTCATGCTGGAGTGAACTGCAGGAGCTCTGGGGTGGTGGTGGTAGTAGTATATGGGTTTCTAAAGGCACGACTGCTAACCCAAAGGCTGTGACCCTCTTGTAGTTAAACTCCAGCAGCAGCTCTGAGAAAGATGGGTGCTCTCCTCCTGGGTGACTTACACCCTCAGAAAACCCACTAGAGGGTCAGCTATGAGTTGGTTCTGACTTGACAGTGGTGAGAAATTATAATTGGCAGGTGTGAGTGGAGTTTCCAGTTGAGCTAATCTTGCCTCTGTAATCATTCTAACTCTCAAGATGTGATTTTTTCCATTTAGTTGGAATAGCTAACAGCTTTAGGGCTTCCCGTGTAGAAGGAAGTTTGCCAACAGTGGGTATATGTTACTTCATTCAGACTTGAGTCAACTCAATGCAGTGCTGCACAGAGAGTTTACATAACTGGACCGAGACTGCTTTCCTACAAGGTTGTTGGCTTTGGCTTGAGTCTGAAGACTGGATTCCAACCATTCCCTGATAAGAGACAGCACACTGTGTCTAAGTGGATGTGCAAACATGGCTTTACTGAGCACCTGCTTTCCTTCTGGGAGTCTGGAATTTGGTGTGTGCCAGGCCTACGTGACCAGCCTCTAGTCAAGCCTAGGGCAGGCACATAGTCTTTTTTTCCTCTCTCTCTCATTATTTCGAGAATACTTAATTAATTTCTATATTCAAATCCATGTAGATAAGACCTTATATATTTAATACAGTGTGTTACCCATGTACAAATGGGGGAAAATTAAGTTAAACATTTCTAGACCAATATGGCTGTTAATTTCTGTACAACTCAACACGGCTCAAATGGGATACTTTCCCCAAAGTTGACAGCACAGAATTCAAATTTTATATATAAAATGTGTGTGATACAGCAACAGCAGCAACAGCTTTTCCAGGTTCTGTAGTCATGGCAACAAAAATAATAAAGATGTCCAAGACACCACATTTTTTTTTAAAAAAAGTACAAAACAAAACCTCAGAAAATAGCAAAGTTCTGTTACTGTGGGCACATAGTCTTTTGTGAGGTTTTCTGGCAAGGCAACACTTCATACCCATTGTCACAACTGGTTATTGGAGGACTAGCATCTTGTAGACATCACTGGAAGACCCTTGGAAGTTTATGCCTGGTTCTTCTGGATCTTCCTATATGTGCCTTTTCCCTGTGTAGATTTCACTTTGTATCCTTCACTGCAATAAGCACAACTCTTTGTGTATCTATATTAAGTCCTATGAGTCATTGTCAGTCATTGAATACAGGCTGGTCTAGAGACTACCCACATGCAATTTTGCATCTCAAAAATCTGTCAACATGGCTAGGCCAAGATTCTCAGTATTATGCAATTAGCCTATGTGTTGTAAATAAATCCTAACCTCAATGATGTTAATGAAGCCGTATCAGAGGCAGTTCTGCAATGATGCGATCTCTCCCTCATGATGTTATTAGCCAATCAGTTGTAAAGGGATTAGGGTGTGATGCAAGTATCCATCATCCAACATAAGGAGCATTTCCCAGTGGTTCCATCAGGCAACGATGGAAAACCAGCCTTGGAAAACCCACTAAAGGGTCAGCTGTGAGTCAGTTCCAACTCAATGGCCACAAGTGAGTTTATAATATTGAATAGATTTCAGCAGATGCTCCAGACTATGAAAAATAGACTGGTGATCTACTTGACAATCAGTCCATAAAACTATAGATCACAGTGGTCCAATCCAAAATGAATCATAGAATAGGACTGGCACAGGACCAGGAATTACTGAATTTCATTGTACATGAACATTGTACATGTACAGGGAACAACTTAATGGCAACTAACAATTACTTCATGATGCCTCTGTTTCTTTCCATTGAAGAACACAAACGGTCACAGTATTCAATGAATCTGTTCTTCTACTTTCAGAGAACAGCAATTCTTTTTGCTAAATGCCTTTCTGAAATGTTACAGCTTAGTTGGTAGATCAAGATGTTCTAAAGATTATAGATGGAGTGGACTAAAGCACAGTAAACTCTGTGTGATAGAGTTTTGGAGGTAAATAAAATTGTCCACCAAGAAAACTTCTTCCTCACTCATTTCCTAAATCCCCTTTACTAGAAAAGCATAACTTCTAATGTCACAGTTGTTGTTGTTGTTGTTAGGTGTCATCAAGTATGATGCATAATGACCCTATGAACAAGAGATAATGAACTCTGTTCTATCCTGTGCCATCCTCACAGTGTCTGGCACACACAAGTCCATTGCTGTAGTCATTGTGCCAATACATCTGACTGAGGGTCTTCCTCTCTTTCGCCAACCCTCCACCTTTCCAAGTATGATGTCCCTTTCTAAGGCACAGCCTCTCCTAGCAACATGCCCAAAGTATGTGAGATCACTTTATCACTTTTGCATCCAGCGTGCACTCTGGTTGCACATTCTCCAAGACATATCTGCTTGTTCTTTTGCCATTCTATGGATATTCAGTGCTCTTCTCCAATACCACAGCTCAAAAGCATCAACTCTTCTTCTGTCATCCTTATTCATTGTCCAGCTGTCAGATGAACAGCAAGTGATTAAAAAGATCATAGCCTTAATCAGGTGGACCTTACTGCTCAAACTGACATTACTGACACTCAAGAATTTGGAGAGTGTCCTGACTGAAGACATTCCCAGTGCAATATATCTCCTACTGCTAATACCAAGTGTGTTGAGTATGGATCTAAGTAAGATGAAGTTGTTGACAGTTTCAAAAGTTGGAAACAGTAAAGAAGTAATGGTAATAAAAAAGTACAGACTTGGTGACAGAAATGGATCCACAATCAACACCCTTGATACCAACAGTCAGAAAATCAGGAGACATATTGCACTGAGAAAGTCTTCAGTCAGGGCACTCTCCAAATTCTCGAGGAGTAATGAGTTAGTTTGAGGCCTAAGGTGCATCTGGTTCAGGTCAGTCTTTCTGATCACAAGCTATGCATTTACAAGCTGGACAATAAATAAGGATGATGGGAAAAGAATTATCTTTTGATCAATTGATCTGAATGAGTGGGTGAATCTCATTCACTCACAGCCTTTGAGCTGTGGTGTTGGAGAAGAGTACTGATCATGCCATGAACTGCCAAAAGAACAAACAAATATGTCTTGGAGAAAGTGCAACCAGGGTGCTCCTTGGAGGCCTATATTATAAAGCTTTTTCTCACTTCAGGAATGCTGTGGGGAGAGAGGGACTATTCCTTGAAGAGAGACATTCTCAGAAAGGCGGAAGGTTGGTGAGGGAAAGGAAGACATTCAACCAGGGATTGCCACAGTGATTGCCACAGTGGGCTCTAGTGTGTCAGGAAGTGTGAGGATGGCACAAGTTAGGACATCGTTCAGATCTGGTGTTCATAGTATCGCTATGGGTTGTACTCAACTCAATGGAACCTAACAACAACAGTTATTCCACCTGAATTTAAAAATCATCTTAAGAATAGGTTTAAGCATTGAACATCAATGATCAAAGACCAGATGAGTTATGGGATGACATGAAGGATATCATTCATAAAAACAGAAAAGGTTATTACAAAGAAGGAGTAGAGACATAAAACAATAAATGTTTGACTTTTTACTTCTATAAGATAGGGCTCCAAAAAGAGACCAAAATTTTTTCATGATTGCCAGAGGTGGGAGAGAGGAAGAAAAGATGTCATCATTACTCAGGGAGCATTGAGTTTCTATTAATGGTGGTGATAGTAGTGGGATAATGTAAATCAAGTTAGGAGCAATAATTGTACAATGTAATGATATAACAATTGTCACTAAATTGTATATACAAGAGATGTGCAATTGGCAATAAATATATTTTTTTTTCACTCATTGCCTTTGAGTCAGAAACAACTCATAGTTGACCCTCCAGTTGGTTTTCTGTGCCTATAAATACCATGTGAGAACATTGTCCACCTTTCTCCCAAATGTCCCTTATTGGAACCAAACCATCAGGAAGGGTTAGAAATGCAATTCATTATAGGCTAGGCTATTACAAACACGCACACACTCACTCTCTGTCTCTCTCTCTCTCTCTCTCTCTCACACACACACACCCCTACACACAGAGACACATTTACCATTATAAATAAATTAAAAGAAACTTGGTTTCCATTCTTTTGAACAATAAAAAAAGTTATTTCAAAAAGAAAGCTTATAAAACTGAAAAATTGTATACCAATGAAGGAATTTTTCTTTTACTTTTCAAAGAGAAGAGCGATCTGTGGGTGGGCAGGGAGAAAAGTGCAACAGTGAAGGAATGAAAGCCAAAATGTTTGTAAATGTTCATTAAAATTAATTTAAAAAACAAAACAAAAATTATAATGTCATTGCAATAACCTCACCATATAACTGGCCAAACTTTTAGTCTTCTCTCACTGAGGCAGCTTTAATCCTTTCTCCTGGGTTGTCCTAGTGAAAGTCATGCAGTGGTTTAAGAAGGCAGTAGACATCCATTTATGATTTAGGTCAGAGTCTCAGAAGTACTCAATGATTTAGTTTCTGGGATGAAGGAAGACAAAACCTTATGACGGTTGGATAAGAACAGCATTCCTTTCTTTTGTTATCATCCTAGGTAAAGGATGTTTGCAATTTCAGCAGAGTTTTATGATACACCTGCAAGCGTTAGTATATGGCTGAACTTTTGGAAACCGCAGCACAAATTTGTTTTATAAATATTTAACTGCTAATAAGACACTTGGAGAATCAGAATTTTAATGCGTTTCCCCCCACCCCCATCCCTGCAAAGGAATGGGTAGCGGCCAGTCGTGCTTAACCTGGAAGTTCTACTGAAACCTGTTCACCATGGGTGACCCTGGTGGAACCTGGTGGGAAACACTGGTGTTATAGTTTTCAGCACAGCAACCTGAAGGTCACCCCAGAACAGGAAACTGACAGACAAGTGCTGTACTCATGATAAGCATGTATGCATATGTATACATACACCAAAGAGATGTCCATCATGGAGTGCCCTAATTGAGGGTGTTTTCTGAGGAGTGTGATAGAAGATGGAGGTATGTGTGCAGTGCTCTGCTAGCTGTGCATGTAGAGCTGTTGAGGGTAGGCTGGGTTGATGTTGGATGCAGTCTAACATTGATCAGGGGAAGCAGGGGTCAGTTTTGTCTCTTGCCCAGTGGGTGAAGCTACAGAAGGGGTGTGCATGGTTGGGCTATGTGGATACTATTGCTGTCTGCTGCCAGGTAGGACAGAAAAAAAAAGATAAAACTCACTTCCCAAAAAATCTAAAGGGAACAGTAAAAGAAAAAACGGAGAGGAGCACAAAGAGGAAAATCAAACTAGAAAGACAAAAACGAAAGAAAGGGAAAGGAATAAAGTTTACAAGGAAGAAGAGACGATAGAAGAAATGGGGGGGGAAGCTCCTAACAACCCACAAAACTTCAAACCAAAAAACAAAGCACAAGTGAAAAGGATTGGCAAAGAAAAAAGGAGGGACTTGGGGAGGGAGCACTGGGCATCTGGCATGCCCTAGCCACTGCTGTGATGGGTGGAAGCAAGGTGTCTGGTTGGGAGTGGTGGTTTGCTTGCCCAGGATAAGGTTGGGATTGGGCTGCCCAAGCCAGGGCAAGAGGTAGCTGGAGGCACCAGGGAGGGCCCAGGATGTGGTGCTAGGCCACATCTGGCCTAGGAGTCTTTGAGAGGTGAGGCACCCAGCCTGGAATAGAGTTTCTGCTGGCCTCACAGTTGACCAGAGATTATGTCATACAATCAGAGATGGCTCATCTGCTGACATGAGGAGACAGAAAACTTGGAGAGTTGCATACCTGGATTCACATCAACAAGGGTACCAGGACCACAGGTAGTGTCCTGCCAGCCCCAACCAGAGGTGTGCTTGCAAACCATCCCTTGGAGTCATTGTTAAACCTATGGGACATCTTCCTGTGTTCTCATTCTCTGTTTCATCGTTAAACCTATGGGACATCTTCCCGTATTCTCATTCTCTGTTTCATCGTTAAACCTATGGGACATCTTCCTGTATTCTCATTCTCTGTTTTCCCTTGATTAGTTCTGTCTCCACTGTTTATTGGTCCACCTCTCAACTAGCAACCTTAGTCCAGCTTTCTGTGCTGGCTGAAGTGTCAATCCGTTCTTCCCAGTGGGTGTTCCTGGCTGTGTGGAATCCACACAGCAACCCCCTGCACACTTTTTTTGCAGTCCTATGCAACCTGCTTTGTGAGCTGGGCTGGCCCCACTCCCTCTTGAAAACTTCCTACAAAATGTTAGAACTCACAGTCAAGGTTTCTGCCACTGCTTTTGGTCCATCCAGAACTCCTCTCACCTCTGTTCCCTGGCTATGATTCCTTTTGGCTACCTCTTTTGGCTACCTCTGGATTTCTCTCTTGAGTTTGTACATCTCTCAACTTCTGCCAGTGCCCAGGCTCACTCATAGCCTGCGTTGCTTTTGGAGCCCTAAATTGAGTGATAGCTCTTCTCCTTGTGTAGCTCTTTACTGGTTCTGGGAGGTCCTCCAGGCTCTCTCTTAATCAGGAAGCCTCAGAAAGCTCTGTTGCAGTTATTTATATAGGTCATTTCTGGGTTGTTTTTTTTTTTTTGGTCAAAGTCAAGGCAGAATCTCAGGATCAGAATTCATCTAGTTCTTCTAGATTAATCAGAGCCTTCATCACTCAGATAATGTCAATCAACTCAGGAAATCCACTCAAATCTTTTTATCCCCACAAACCCAGGGCAGAGACACATTCAACCTCGGGAACCTGGTAAATTCTCATCTTGGCCAGCAGAAGGATTAATCTCCTTTCTTTCTGCTCTTTAAGTTCATAAGTATAAAAAAACCTCATTGTCATCTGGGTTTGCCAGGGATTTCTATTAGCAGAAGAAGCTTCAGTGGCAAAGGCCATCCCTTGTGATTCAGTTTGCCTTCTTACCTTCTTCACCAGGTGATTATTGCATTCTGAAATGTTTTTTGTTTATCAGCTGGTGATTTTGTCCTGATCATTAGTTTCCCACAGAGCCCGATGTCCTATTATTGTCTCTTGTTCTATTTTGACTCTTCGAGTGAACTTCTTAAGGACAAGTGGTTGGTCAGAAACATGTAGTCAGTTGTCAGACAAAGTTGGACTTCTGTGATTTTTTTTAATAGATATTTTTGGATAAAAAAAAATGTTACTTTTTTCCCCTCCAGAATCTCTTTCTCCTCTGCCCATTTTACTCCCTTCTATTTCTTTCTCCTCTCAGGGTGTTGTAATCTACAGAACAATCAGAGCAGACTAAGCATTTTGTTTCCCTAACTATAGGGTTTAACTCAGGGTTATTTCAAAGGATAAAAACCTATGAACCTTGAGAAAGGATGAAAGTTACACAAGTGTTGAGGACTTTTGTTCATAAGGTCGCTATGAGTCGCCTATGACTCGACGACACTTAACAATAACATCAACATAGAGACAGATCAGTTGGCCTAGTGGACAGAAAGTGATGTTACCAAACCAAAGGTGGGTGACTTTTAATCTGTGGCTCTCAGGCCTGCTTTTCATTGTTTTTGTTCAAACATTCTTCTAGATCAGATAGCCCTGGTGTGTCCACTTGCTGTACAGAGGTAACTTGTGGTTACTGTGAATCTGAACACTGTGACATTGATGTGTCAAGTGCGTTAATGGTTACTCATCTCAGACAGTGTTTGGTGGAGCTTCCTGATTAAAACAAGCTTGGAAGCAAAAGTGGCATCCACTTCCATAATAATTTGCCTCCGGAAACCTCATGAACTTGGAGAAAAGATGAAAGTCACACAAGTGTTGAGGACTTTCGTTCATAGGGTCATTATGAGTTGCCTACAACTCGATTACACTTAACAACAACTCAACACATTTCAGTCTACAATGCATTGCAATGAATGTCTACTGGCTTCAGATCCTTCTTCTTAGGACTTACCATATCCTTCACCATCATTCAAACATCCTGTGGTTTCTTAGCAAATGCTAGTTGTTGTATGCCAGGCAGGGTTAGGTCTCATAGCAACCTTGCTGCCAACTCAATGAAATCCTGTCCTATCAATGGCATCCTCACAACCATTGCTATGTTTCAATGCATTGTTGCAAATACTATGTCAACTCATTTCATTGTCTTCTTTTTCCACTCATGCTCTACCAATATGTTGTCATTTTTCAGGGCCTGGCCCCACTTGGCAACATACATAAAGTAAATGAGACAAAGTCTTGGTATCCTTGCTTTTAAGGAACATTCTGGACTGTATTTCTTCCAAGACAGATTTGTTCATTTTTCTGGCTGTAGACGGTTTGTTCCTAATTCTTCACCAACACAATAATTCAAATTTAACAGTTCTTCGATATTGCTTATACATTGTCTTTCAAGTAAGCAGCTATTAGCAAGTCTTTCAGCTTCTCTTACAAGGAACTTGTTTTTCAGTGGAAATTTCTATAATGGCTTCTGTCTGATTTTAAACACTTCCTGGAGACCAAATCCCAGATCACTCCTTGCTAACAAGATTTGAGAAATTAATGTTTCCCTTTTGGACCAACTCATGACCATAATTTTTAAAATATAACAACTATTAGCTGTTTTAGCACCTTCCACGCAAACATCTTATTGCACATAAACTTTGTAGAATGTTGCAAGGGTTGGCCTTTCTGTCAGAATCCTCTAGTTTACAAGACTTGCCTGTTACAAGGACCCTTTCATTTTGTCAAGGGTGATGGTGTCATTTTTAGAACAGATCATCCAGGAGGCTGGGCTCTATGAGGAGAAATGTGGCATCAGGATTGGTGGAAGATCTATCAACAATCTGCGTTATGCAGATGACAAAACCCTGCTTGCTGAAACTGAGGGGGACCTGAAGCACCTGCTGCAAAGGGTCAAGGACTGTAGCCTTCAATATGGATTGAAGCTCAATGTCAAGAAGACAAAGATTCTCACCACTGGGCCAATTGGAAGCATCAGGGTGGATGGTGAAGAGATTGAGATCGTACATAGCTTTAGTTTGCTTGGCTCCACAGTCAACACTCTTGGCATCAGTAGTCAGGAAGTTAAAAGGTGCATTGCCATGGGAAAGTCTGCTGTAAGGGACCTCTCCAAAGTACTGAAGAGCAACGGTGTCTCTCTGGAGACTAAGGTACGTCTGATACAGGCCATGGTCTTTGCAATCACTTGTTATGTATCAGAGAGTTGGACAATGACCAAGGAGGACAGAAGGAGAATTGATGCCTGTGAGCTGTGGTGCTGGAAAAGAGTATTGAAAGTACCATGGACTGCTAGCAAAACAAACAGATTAATCCTGGAAAGGGTTAAACCGGGTGGCTCTTTGGAGGCAAGGATTCTGAGGCTCTGTCTAACATATTTTGGACATGTTGTAAGAAGAAACCGGTCCTTGGAGAAGGACATCATACTGGGGAGGGTGGAGGGACCCTCTATGAGGTGGATTGATTTGGTGACTGGGGTTATTGGGATGGGAGACAGTGTGATTGGCACAAGACAGAGCAGAGTTTAGGACTGTTGTGTATAGGGTCACTATGAGTCGCAAACTACTCGACGGCACATAACAACAACAACAGCATCAAGTCAATTATAACTCACAGCAACCCTATGAACAACCTTTTCTTCACCACCTTCACACACAATCTTTAATATGCTTTTAGCCTGTTGTTACAGACACTGTGTCAAACCATTTTGTTGAGGGTCTTCCTCTCTTTTGCTGACCCTGCACTTTTCTCAGTATAATGATGTTTTTTTTCCAAGGACTGGTCCGACCTGACAATATGCCTTAAAGATGTGAGACAAAATATCACCATCTTGCTTCTAAGGAACACTCAAGTTGCACATCCTTCAAGACAGATTTATTTTCTCTTTTAGCAGCCCATGGGATATTCAGTACACTTCTCCAATGCTATAATTGAAAGGTATTGCTGCTGCTTCTGTCATCCTTATTTGTTATACAATTTTCAGAGGCAGGACAGCAATTAAAAATATCATGGCTTGGACCAGGAATATCTTACTTACTGCTCTTAAACCCTTTGTAGAGGTCCTTAACAGCAGATTTCTCCAATACAACATGCATTTTTATTTCCTGACTGCTGCTACCATGGACGTTGCTTGTGGACACAAGTAAAATGGAATCCTTGACAAAATCAATCTTTTCTCCATCTGTCATGGTATTGTCTATTGGTACAGTGGTGAGAATTTTCTTTTTTTTAATGCTGAGATATAACTCCTATTGAACACTGTCGACTTTGAACTTTTGCAGCAAGTGCTTCAATCAAGTACTCTTCACTTTCAGCAAGTAAGGTTGTGTCATCTATGTGAAGCACGCTGTTAATAAGTCTTCCTCCAGGCCTGACCCCACTTTCTTTTTCACATCGTTATTGTGGTCCGGTAGCACCCAGCCATCAGTGTTTCTAATGTCACATCCAGTGTTCCTTTTGTATGTGAATTGAGCCCTCACTTCTGCTGCATTCTCTGGCCGCGAACAGCAAGCCAAAACCTCACTGTCCTATGAACCATTTGCACATATTTTACAGGGCGAAGATACGAAGGAATTGGATGTGATCATGCAACTCCAGCGTCAGTGGCTGCTGAGGATGAATCCTGGGCTACCTAACACATAGCGGCTTCTCTTCTCTCCCTTGGACTCTGGCGGCCATTTTCAAATGGAGAAGGAGAGATAAGGTTGGAGGTTAATAAAAAAATCCAAACTGAAGAGAAACGGTTTGTACAAAAAGGCTAAACAATGAGAGTTCATTAATTCAGAGATAAATAAAAGCTATTTGATTGCTCAACTGTATTTCTTGCTGTGGTAATTACTTAATACCCACAATCAAGAGCTGACTCCATTGTGAGGCTAATACAAGGGCTTTTTCTTCTATTTATTGAATCACACTGAGGTAGCTACCACAACACTTGGGTGGGGTACAAATCAACATTCAGTGAAATAAGTGACCCCAAAAGTTTTCTGGCAATAACGTATCTTGAAAAGTGTCCCAGACTGGCAAGAACTGTGTCTGTCTTGTTCTCTGTTGGGGAACAAATAAGGCTCTGTGACTGTTTTGCCTAGTGATTTGATCTACTTAGTAACAAGGAAGGACCAACTTTAACACATTTTCCTCATAGCTCATTGAAACACTTTCACCTATCAGTTCATGTTGATCACAGAATGATACGGATTAAACTATATATTCCCACCAAAACATGCGTTGAGCTTCTAATTCTAACCCCTGTGGATGTGATTCTGTTTGAAAGTAGATTACCTTTGTTAAGTATTATGAAAAGAGCAGTAATAGACGGAGACATATACACACATAGGAGAAAAGGGAAGTCAAATGCCGGTGTCCCTAACAGAGAACAAATCGCAAGACCAAGATCCTGCCTGGGATCAAGGTTCTGGAAAATGTTAATCTCTAGAATGTCAAGAAAATAACATTTTATTCTCTAAAGGCAACTGCTTATATTTTGGCAACAGCATTAAGTGGCTAAGGCATTTCTACTACAGCAGTAAGCAACAAAGGCACTTGAGGAATGGGACATCATTTTGTCTTTCTTTATAAAGCTCTGCTGACTTAGTCTATAGTGAGATGCTTTACTGATCAAAAGGCTACTCTCTCCAGCACTTTGAATCTACCAGAAGTTCTGAAGGATACAGAAAGGCAGTCTCTTCCATTACCATTTGCAGCTTCTCAAATCTGATGGAGGATTGCTATGAGTTGGAATTGAGTTGATGGCAGGAAATAGTTTATAATAGTTACAGAGATCTGGTAGAATTTAATTTAATCATATCCTTCATCCTACAAGACTTACTTAGACTGGTGTTTTATTCATTTTACTTTTTGTTTTTCTACGCTTTTTTTTAATCTCCCTAAATTCTCTTTTCTTGTCAAACTTCCTTCATTATTTAGGCCCCTTCTCTCTTGTTGTGAATCGTCGAGTCAGAACCGACCCACAGCTGACCCTCTGGTGGGTTTTCAGATGCAGTTAATCACACGGGAGGAGACTGCCCGTCCTTCTCCTGTGGAACAGCTGGTGTTTTCAAACCATGTACATTTGGGATTGCAGCCTAGCTTCTCACCCCTAGGCCACAAGTGCTTTCTATGTAAGCTAATATTTATTGAGAATATAATGTGCCAGAATCTGCTGTCAGAATTTTGCATATATTGACTCATAACCTTCAAAATCCACCACCCAGCTGTCAGTTTGTCATGCTAGCTCTGTATTGCTATAATGCTGGAAGGTATTTTAAATGCAAGCAAGGCCAACTATGGGGGACAAGTTTCAGAGGACCTTCCAGACTAAAACAGACTAGACAGAAAACCTTCTAGATCACAACAGATAGCTGTCTAGTATAGTGCTGGACAATGATGAGCTCTCTAGGGTGGGAGGTATTTAAAAACGTAGTGGCCACAGCAATGGATGTGAGCATGGAGAATGAAGCAGAGCTAACATTCCATTCTGTGGTACATGGGCTGCTACGTGCTGAGATAACCAGACAGCAGGTGAGAACAACAGCCCTCAAAATACCTCGAGATAGTTAAAGACCAACTTTTTACACATGAGTGACTAAGACTCAGAAAGGTAAAGCATCGTGATCAAGATGGCACATCAGAGGAAGCTGGGGTCAGAGCTCAGGCAGCCTGGTTCCCGGAAGGGCATAGGAAACACTGCTGCCTCCACCGTGTTACCTCAGCCTCCAAGGCTCACCCCTTCTCTGTGCTGACTATCACTTCTCTAATTTAAGTTGCTTGCTCATTGTTTTGTGACGGTTCCCATGCTGCCAAGAAAGACTCAGAGCAAGTTTATTGCTGTTTCTCACACATCTTAAAATATTACTGTGTTTTTTATTTTTTGCAATTATTTTGTAATCAAAGAATAAACGAAAGGAGAAAATGAAGCAGAAATAATTGAAAGGTATGGTTTCTGAAGGCAGATGATCGCATTTAAAACTGAGCCGATCCTAAAAATATATATTCCTGGTGCTAAGTGTTAAATGTTAAATGTTAGGTACTCCCTAACATTTAACACCAGGAACAATGAATGAATGAAAATCCAAAATATCTGTAAATGTTCATTAAAATTAATAAAATAAAAAAAATTTTTTTAAAAAGTTAGGTATTCCCCACTGCGCGCCCGCATACACACACACACACACACACACACACACACACACACACACACAGACACACAGACACATATTCTTATGAATACATATTAATATACATATGAATGCACATGTGAACATATTAACACATCCACATATGAACACACTACATATACTCACTCATATAAAAATATCTAAGATTGACAATGAATAGTGGAAGCATCCACTTCCTGAACAACATGCTTCTGGAAACTCTATGAATTTTGATAAATGAAGATAGTTATAGAAAGACTTCAGGTCTTTTATTCATAGGGTCGCTGTGGGTTGTACTCGACTCGACAGCAATCAACAACAACAACAACAACATTATATAACTGTAACTCCAGCGAGGTTTTTCTTTTTTTTTTTTTTAAAGAAACTAAGCTAAATCCATTGCTGTTGAATTTGTTCCCACTGGTAATGAGGCACCATCTTGTTTCTAACGCTGTAAATTTTATACCATTTTTTCTCCCCTAGACCAGCAGATGGATTTGAACCACCATCCTTTCAGTTAGCAATACAATACTCTATCTGCTATGCCACCAGAGATTCTTTCAGGGACATATATTTCTTTTTTTTTCAATAATTTTTTTTATTTTAATTGTCATTTTAACAAAAGTTTATAGAAATGTTAGTTTTTCATTCATTCATTATTGCACATTTTACTCCCTCTCCTTCTCTTCCCCCTCCCCAAGCTGACTCTTTTTTTATACTAGTTTATTTACAAAATTCAGATACATTGTTTTTGAGAAAATTCTTCCAATTTCCCTCATCTCCCTCTCCCTGGACATCCTTATCCCTCTATTTCCACCTTCCCACTCGCCTTGGATCCTTATACTCATTCTGCAATAATGGTTTTACAATATTTGTCCTTGTGGGTTTGAGTTAGTTCATTCAGCATAATGCTCAGAGACATATATTTCTAAATATGTTGCTATCTGTATTTTAACAGAATTTTAATTTTACACGATGAATACAGATATTATAAAAGAGTGTTATTAATACTCTACCTCCCATTGTATTTCTTACTTTGGAGGTAGCTTACATCTTTTCACACTTCGGGTATCCTTCACCTTCATCTTTTTTTCACAGCAGAATAATATTCTAAGACCATCAAATCTATTAATGAATATGTAGATTATGTTCACACTTCTTAGAATGCAATAGTTGATTTTATATATTCACTTGGCTAGGTTATGACACCCATTTGTTTGGTCAGATATCAATCTAGGTCTGGCTGTATAGGCATTTTGTTGATATGATTAGCCCTGAGATTAACTGACCTAAGTAAAGCAGATTATACCCCATAATGTGATGGGCCTCATTCAATCAGTTGAAGTCTTAATGGCAAATAGTGAGGTTTTCTGAGGGAAAAATCCTCTGCCTCAAGGCTGTAATCCTGACATCATGTTAGAATTTCGAGTCCATTTCCTGGCCTCCAACAGCCCTGGTGGAGCAGTGGGCAAAGTATTGAGCTGGAAACAGAAAAAGTTGGCAGTGTAAGTCAATCATTTGCTGCAACATAGGAAGAAGGTAAGACAATCTGTTACCCTTAAGATTTACAACCTGGGAAAACTGATAGAATAGTTCTACTTTGTCTTACAGCATTGTTAGGGGTTGAAATTGACTCCATAACAGTAAGTGAACTTGGCCTATTGATTTCTGACACAAAACTGATAGACTTTCTAGCCTGTTCTCTGGTCTACAGATTATGGACTTGTAAACCTCTACAATCATGTGAGCTCATGTCTTTATCTATCTATCTATCAGCTATCTATCTATCTATCTATCTATCTATCTATCTATCTATCTATCTCTCTATCTAATCTATCTGTTTGTCTATCTATCTATCTATCTATCTATCTATCTATCTATCTATCTATCTATCTATCTATCTATCTATCTATCTATGTATCTACACATCTATCTTACTGGTTTTGATCCTCTGGAGAACCCTGACTAAAGCAAACGTTGTATACAACTGCCTTTAAATAGCCTGAGAAAAAGAAAACAAGCTAGTAAAACTCAAAGAAGATATTTGGGCCAAGAAGCACTTCTATGCTATTGGAGGGGCGGGGGTGGGGGGGAGATCATTCAGTGAGAGAAAACATGGCATAGAAGAGATCAGTGTTTCTGAAAGTGGCAGTCATGGAATTCTGTTGTTGGAGGCGTTACCTGATATATGGAAAGAACCTTTTTCCTGTGCAACACTTTGACCACTATGTAAACAGCTCTCTCAGCTAAATCATCTTCCCATAGCCCCCAGGGGCCAACACAGCCTGGGCACTAGTAGACACACGTAATAGCATTACTAAGAGTTTCTTATTGGCTGGAGCAATAAACTAGGAATATTTCCCTTGAAAGCTGATCCTTTGCTCTGATGATTCCAATAGAACTCTGTGTCTGAACCACGTCATTATTGAAATACTAGAGCAGACCCCATCAAGCCGTTAGAGAGGCACTGTGTGCTGCTCTGTCTACAGTGCACAATGCTGGGGTGGGTGTGGGTGAGGCTGGCTTCCATCCTCTCGAAGGACAGCCTGCTTGCTGCCTGTGTGCAGGAGCCTGGCTCCTACCACTTCTCCAGACGCTGACACAGTAGTCAAAGGAACCAACGCCCAGACACTGGAAGTTAGTTTCTTTGCCTTTCTGCTGCTCTGCTTTTCTCCCTCCTACAGTCCTCTGGAGCCGTGCTCTACAAGCCTATCACCCAAGGCCAACCCCGGTTCCCGATCTGAGCAGGCTTTGGGCTTCAAGAGCTTTTCTGGAATAGCAGCACTTGATGTTAACACTCACTCATTAATTCATTCAACCATTCATGTATTCGTTCATCCTCATGCATGCATTAACTCATACATTCATTTATGGAATCACTCATGCAGTCATTCATTCAACCATTCATGCATTCATTCACTCTCACTCATAACTCCATTCATGCACTTACTCATGCTCACATTCACTCAATTATACAATTATTATATATCATTATACAATTTCCTTCACACAATATATACTTATTGAGAAGACTCTGCATTAGAAGCCATGGTAGTGAAACTCTGATGCACTCAGTTGCTCACAGAACACTTGTAGTCCAAAACCATCCAGTGGTTCCCTGAGAAAAAGAGACTTGGTGATCTGCGGCCATAAAGATCACAGCCTAGGAAACTTTTTGGTGCCTGCCTACTCTGTCTTACAGGGTTGCTATGAGTTGGCATTGATAAAACAGCACATAATAACAACTATTCAGTGCTACAGACAAAATATGGAACCAAACCACAATGTCTAGCAAATTTTGACACAGTGACTCTATAGGCTGTAGTAGAACTGCCCAAAGGGTTTTTTAAGTACTAATCCCACTTCCTAAACCACATGCCTCTGGAAACTCTATGAATTTGGAAAAACTACAATAGTTATAGAACAGCTTCAAACGTTTTGTTCATAGAATCTGTGTGTGAGTCGTGATTGACTTAACAACAATCAAAAACAACAACAACAACAATCTTTATGGACATTGAGGAGAATGGGAGTCCCAAGCGCTTAATTTTATTCCTGCAGAACTTACACCTGAACCAGGAAGCTGTTGTGTGAGCAGAGCGGGGAATATTACATGGTTTAGTATTGAGAAGGTTTGTATTCTCTTTCTTCCTATGCAATCTGTATGCTAAGCAAATTATTCGAAAAGCTGGACTCTATGAAGAAGAATGTGGCATCAGGATTTGACGGAGACTTATCAATAACATATGTTATGCAGATGACACAACCTTGCTTGCTGAAAGTGAGGAAGACTTGAAGCATATGTTGCAGAAGATCAAGGGATGTAGCCTTTAGTATGGATTGCATCTCGATGTCAAGAAAACAAAGATTCTTACCACTAGACCAAGAGGAGATTGAAACTATCAACATCTTCATCTTGCCTGGACCCACAATTAACACCATTGATACCAGCAGTCAGGAAGTAAAGTGATGCATTGCACTATGAAAATCTGCAGTTAGAGAACTCTCCAAATTATTGGGGAATAATGATGTCAGTTTGAGGACTAAGGTGTGTCTGATTCAGGCCATAGTCTTTCCGATTACTTGCTATGCATCTGAGAGTTAAACAATGAATAAGGATGAAAGAAGAAGAATTGATGCCTTTGAGCTCTGGTGTTGAAGAGCATTGAACGTCCCATGGACAGCAAAAAGATCGGGTATGTCTTGGGGAGTGTACAGCCAGAGTGCTCTTTGGAGGCAAGAACTGGTAAATCTTCACCTCCCATCCTTTGAGCATGTTGCTAGGAGGGTCTATTTTTTGGAGAGGGACATGATTTGGGGAAGGATGAAGGGTCAGCAGAGGAGAGGAAGATGCTTGATCAGATAGATTGACATCGTGACCGTCACAATGGACTCTTGCGTGTCAAGAAATGTGAGGATGACACAGGATAGGACACGGTTCTGATCTTTTGTTCGTAAGGTCTCTATGAATCATACTTGACTCTACGGTGCCTAACAGCAACAACAACATCTTTATGGAAACAGATGGTCTCATCTGAAGGTGCCACCTGAAAGATCTGGTGAGTTCCAACCTCTGACCTTCTGATCAGCAGCCAAGTGCTTAATCATTATGCCATTAGAGTCCAATACAAATACAATAAAGCAAAGTCCTGCTTCCATTGAACTGATATCCAATGGGGGGCGGGGGAAGTAGCTAATAAACAAATACATATATAAGCAGTTTGTCAAGTCATGGTAAGTACAGATAAAAAGGACCCAAAACTCATTGCCATCAAGTTAAAACTGACTCATCGCTGACCTTCCAGAGGCTTTCTGAGACTGTGAATCACACGGAAGTAGACTGTCCATCTTTCTTTCAGGAAGTTGCTGGTGGATTTGAACAACCAGAGAGGCGCCACCTTTGGGTCAGCCGTTCAGTCTGCTATGGACTATGCCACCAGAGCTCCCTGGAAGGGACCAGCTGTGCTGAATGCAAAGGACGAGTGCAGCTGGGATGCTCCTTAGAGGCAAGGAGAGTGAGACTTCATCTCATACATGCGGGGCATGTTATTAGGAGGGGCCATTCCCTGGAGGAGGACATTATGCTGGGAACAATGAAAGGATCTGAAAAGAGGAGAAAGGCCCTCAATGAGATAGATTGGCACAATGACTGAAAAAATATGCTCCTAAGAGAAAGACTCTCAGTGAGATGGACTGTCACAGTAACTGCAATGGACTTAAAGCACGGCAGAGATTGTGGGAAGGATGCAGGATTGGGCGAGGTTTCCATCTGTTGTACACAGAGTCATTATGAGTTAGAGTCATCTAACATTACCCTGACACTTAGCATTAATAACAAAGTGCGCTGAGGATCTGTAAAGGCGGCATGTGACCTGAAATCTGAGTAAGGAAGAGAAGGAGCAGAGCCAGCATCTCTAGAAGGGTGTCCCAGCAGAGAGAGCAGTCCACCCAAATCCTGAGCTGAAGACACGTTTGCCCTACTGGGGAAGCATGAAGATAGTCATTCAACTGTTCTTCAAATGTAATGTATGCTTTACCCGTACCTGGGATCTTTTCACCTATATATGAGATTTTCCACAGTAGGAATAACAGATGATAAACATGAACAATAAATTTCCTTGAGAAATTAAAAAAACATATTTCCATGGGAAAGTCTGCTGTTAGGGACCCATCCAAAGTACTGAAGAGCAATGGTGTCACTCTGGAGACTAAGGTGCATCTAATACAGTCCATG
>NW_006399851.1:5133460-5138790 GCF_000299155.1 Elephantulus edwardii
GATTCTGAGGCTCCATCTAACATACTTTGGACATAGTATAAGGAGGGACCAGTCCTTGGAGAGGGACAGCATGCTTGGGAAGGTGGAGGGACAGTGCAGGAGGGGAAGACCCTCTATGAGGAGGATTGATTCAGTGACTGGGGTAATCAGGATGGGTGTATTGGAGACGGTGCAATTGGCACAGGACAGAGCAGAGTTTAGGGCTGTTGTACATAGGGTCACTATGAGTCACAAGTGACTCGATGGCCCAGAACAACAACAACAACAATTGCCACTCTTTAAAGTAAACTGGTCTATGATATGCATTCTTATGTCCCCTTAGATCTGTTCCTTTTAAAAAGCCCAAACCTAGAATACAAACACTTCCTAATAAAATACTCATGGTTGGGTTTATAAACTAAATGTGTGGCACTCTCCTGCCCTGGCACAGCGTTCAGAGGAAGCTGACATGGATGGGCATGCCCATCATTCTATGAAAATGAACTCTCTGTTCCAATTACCATGAGCAGGAGCCTTTGTTTCCAACTCTCTTCCCTGTAGCAGGCATAAACAAAGCAAAGCAATAGCATAGAGAAAAGGGGGTCAACGAAAATAGGCAGCTTAAAACCAACACAAAACTAATGCCATCAAGTCTGGCTAGGCCTTCCCAAATAAATCCTCCTGAAATTGTAATTAGGTGGTTCTTTTATCTTTCTTGCTATAAAATTAAAGACATTCTGGAGAGGGGAGAGGAAAGAAAAAAGGTCCAGGTAATATTATTTAAAGTAAAATTTTGTGCACTTATTAATCTTGACTGACATTTATAACTGGATTATATTTGTTTTTAAAAGTGCTAAATGGATAGCATATTGTGCCTACTTGTTTAAATATGTTTATGATTATCTTAAACTTTGGATGTGAGGTCCCTGGGGAAACATCAAATCCAGGAAGGCACAACTTTTGTGCCAGTCTTCAATATGGCCCAATACTGTGTTTGTAAGGGAAAGTTGTAAGAGAAAACAAGTATCCTCACCACATCATGATAGATGGAGAAAAGAGTCAGCCTGCCAATAACTTCATCTTACTTGGATCCACAATCAATATACTAGCAGTCAAAGAGATCAAGAGACATATATCGCATTATAAAATCTGTAGTCAGGGACCTCTCCAAATTACTGAGGAGCAGTGATGTCAGTTTGAGGCCTAAGGTGTGCTTGATTCAAGCCAAGATCTTTTCAATCATGTGTTACGCATCTGAGAGCTGTATAATGTCTAAGAATGACAGAGAAGAATTGACGCCTTTGAGCTGTGGTGTTGGAGAAGAGTACTGATTGTCCCATGGATTGCCTGCAACAATAACAAACAGATAGGACCTGGAGAAAGTGCAGCCAAAGTGTTTCTTGGAGGCAAAGACAATGAAACTTTGTCTCACATATTTTAGGCAAGTAGCTCAGAGAGGTTATTGCTTGGAGAGGGATATCATGTTTGGGAAGGTGGAGGGATGGCCAAGGAGAGGATGACCCGCAGTCAGGTGGATTGACACAGCAGTGGGCTCAAGTGTATCAGAGACAGTAAGGATGGCACAGTATAGGGTGGAGTTCAAATCAGTTGTTCATAGGTTTGGACTTGATTAGCTATAAGTGGTTCAGACCCACTCAGAATACCTTGTAAGAAATGTCTGGTGGTCTGCTGTCAAGTAAGTACAGCTATGATCAAAACAACTATGAGATATCATCTCACTCCAGTAAGAATAGCAAAATTTAACAGAGCAGCAAACATCAAATTTTGGCGAGGTTGCAGAGAAACCGGAACCCTTATTTACTGTTGGTGGAAGTGTAAAATGGTGCAACCACTGTGGAAGGCTGTATGGTGCTTTCTCAAAAAGTTGCAAATAGAAATACTTTTTGACCCAGCATTTCCACTACTGGGAATATACACTAAAGAAACCATAACAACCACTCAAGCAGATATATGCACACCCATATTTATTGTGGCTTTGTTCACAGTAGCAAAGAGTTGGGAACAACCTAAGTGCCCATTAACAAACAAATGGACAGAGAAACTCTGGTATATTTACACAATTGAATACTATGCTGCATTGAAGAACAAAGAATTCATGAAGTATTATACAAAATAGATGACCCTGGAGGTCATTATGCTGAGTGAAATATCTCAGTCACAAAAGGACAAATATTGCATAGTGCCACTGTAGTAAAATGGGACTGACATCGGGGTTAAGGGAAGAATGAGAAAGAGAATAAATAATGTATACTTCATTGAAACAGATGAGGGAGAGAACTGTTTAAAAGCGATATGTTAGTGAGACTGTTTGATAATTTCCACACTGTCAGGTCACCTTTTTTTGGAATGAGAATAAATAGGTATCTCCTTCTGGTCAGTTGGCCAACTAGTTGTCCTCCAGATTTCTTGGTACAACTTGGTGGGCACATTTAGGGGAGTATCTGTATGTTGAAATTCACCAAATGGTATTCCATCAATTCCTGGGGCTTTATTTTTTGCCAAGTCCTTCAGAGCAGCCTGAACTTTCTCCTTCATTACCATTGATATATGATTAGGTATTATTATCATGGCAGGAGTCCAGAATGAAGGCGGCATAGTGAAGTGCACTTGAGGGGAGGGATTGGATAACAATGAAATAATTTTTTTTACTTTTCAAAGCGAAGAGTGAATGGGGGGAAGGGGACAGGGAGAAAAATGCTACAATGAATGAATGAATGGAAATCCAAAGTCTCTATAAACGTTCATTAAAATTAATAATAATAATAATAAAAAGAAAGTACAACTATGAAAACACTGCGTAGTATAATTCTACTCTGACACTTACAGTTGCCACAAGTCAGAATTTACTTGATGGCAACAGTTTCTGGGAATGTATTTCTTTAGCAGTATTTGCAGGGCTGCTTAAAGCTATGGGAAGTAGTGCAAATGTTTTTAATTACTTGGGTACTTGGACCATCCAATGAATGAAAGCTGGAGGATGGGAATTCTGTCTGGTTTAACTGCTGAGTCCTCAGTGGCTATCACAGTGCCTGGCCATTAACAAATGTTGAATAAATCACTACAAAATTATTTTTTTAAATGAGAACTGCCACTTCTCATTCACTCTTTTAGTTGATCCATTAATCTGTGCCACCTGCCAGTAATCATTTCCACCCACTGAAGTGCCACAGACAGCAAGATTAAATCAATGACCGTGACCTTTGAAGCAAATAATTTACCTCTACTTTTCTGACTTCCTCATTCTAAATGGGGGAAAGAAATCATTGCCTCCTCAATGTTTTTATTTCTTCTTTGGTGAAAAAGGGGGAGAACCCCAAAACTCTAAACAGTTGCTCTCAAGTAGAACCCAAACCATGGTGATCCCCTGTGTGTCAGATCCCTGCTGTGTAGGGTTTTCAGTGACAGGGTTTTTGGAAGTAGACTTCAGGCTTTAACAGCAAGGCATCTATGGGTAGACTCGAATCACCAGCTTTTGGTAGCAACTGAATACGTTAGCATTCTGTGCTGTAAAGGACCTGAACATTGTCTATCTAGAGAAACAGGTGACAAGAGAACCATGTACTTTCTAAAAGCAAGGCAAGACAGCATGGTCAGGGCAGAAGCTTACTACTGGGCTTTTAGGGGAAAATGTTTCCCATGGTGATGCTAGGCTGCTGATAGTATCACTTCCTCTAAATAGGCCCATGCCTCACAAGTCAAACTGTGGGTGGGGAATTTCACAGTCATGGAGACAAGTATAAATGTCACTAAGGGTACCCATGGGAGGTTAACTAATCCCTCACACTGTAAGGACAAATTAATATTAAAAATATGTCAATAGAGCCTATAGGTAAGCATTGCACAAAATTGATTTTTTTAGAGTTCTATCAAGTGGCTTACAACACTCTGGACCTGAATTTCCTGAGCAATGCTTGGATGTTTTTCACTAGCAATGCTACATACTATAGACTGTGTCACCAGAGCACTCTGGTTGAACGTGTTTCTTAATTAAGAATCCACATATTATTAATCCTTTCTAAGGGTGCTGCTGGTGCAGTGGTTAAATGCCTTGCTGTTAATCAAAGGTCAGAGGTGCAAATCTACCAGTTGCTCTACAGTGGACTGATGTGGCGGTCCGCTTTCATAAAGATTAACAGCCTTGCAAGTCCTCTGGAGAGGTTTTACTCGGTCCTGTAAGGTCACTGAGTTGACTGACAGCAGCGGGTACACATGCTTTTACAGAGGCATCAGTGGGAGGGGAAGTGGATGGTGAGAGTGAAAGCCTTCCTCAATCTGGCCACAATTAGCACAACTGTCTGGGGAGTTGCCATTTTTATCCAGGGAGTCATCCCTTCATATCTTCCTTTTAAAGGCCTTGCTATCCTTTGATCTCTCCTTCCCCTGGGTCTCAGCCCCTTAGTTTATTCACGTCTTACCCCCAGTGAAAGTCTGACTGTAGTTTAAGGCAAAGTTTTATGACTCTGCTGGTAATGTTTGATACACAAAAGAGGGAGACATAGGGGGACACTGTGACATCCCGAAATCATCTTCCAGCCTTGTCTTTGACAGTTGTTAGAACTACCCATCAATTGATAAGAATGCGAAATAGATGGTCATGTGTTCATCAGGTAGAATGCAACACAGCCATGCAAATGGATGATCAACACCTGTTTGTACCAACGTGGACAATCCCTCAAGAAGAATATTAATGGCATAGTCACAGAAGGAGCTCTGGTGGCCTAATGGCAGGAGCAGCAATGCTGTCTCAAAATGATGTGGTTCAAATTTACCCAGCTGTTCCATGAGAGAAAGATGAGTAATCTCCTTGCTTTCAATTTGCCGTCTCTGAAACCCCATTCATATATATCATAGCTGGAGAGTCAGCTATGAGTCAGTTCCTACTTGATGGTACGTAACAACAACAATCACATATATTTAAATTTACCAAACAGGCAAATGTACTGTATGTAAAATGCACATTTATGCATGTACTCGTAGAAACATACACATATAACGCTGAGCTATAAAGAAAAATAAGGTGAAGGTTAATATAGAATTTTTCAATACCAATCTCCTTCATGCTGGTGCTGGGAGGATGGGTATGATTGGTTAGTCTGCAAGCAGTAGGCTTAAAGAGTTGGTGGTAAGACACAAACAAAGAAACCTATTTATTGCATTTTAAATTATTCACATGCAGCATATGTCGTGTTTTAGTGTACATATTACATTCTTTTTCATTTATAGGCTGAATTTATTTGAGTGGTTGGTTCTCACTTGTTGTTGTTGGTGTTGTTGTTATGTGCCGTTGAGTCGTTTCCGACTCATAGCGACCCTATGCACAACAGCCCTAA
>NW_006399851.1:5141968-5170974 GCF_000299155.1 Elephantulus edwardii
CTTTTTAAAATTGGTTTTAATTCAATTATTTGTATATATTCTATCAGTGTCATCTATTACATCATCTCATCAGATCCTCACTGTACCTTGCTTTTCTGTTTACTCTACCCATCCACCCACTAATCTCTATTCCTCTTCCTCCCTCCCATCCCTGCCAACCCTCCACAATTGTTTCTGTGAGTAAACCTTTCCTTGGTTTACCCCCTCCATCAATTATGCATATATACCCTGTTCCACATTGCTTACTGCAATACACACAATGCCAAGAGTCCATTCATTTCACACTGACCATCCTTTCATCTATCCCAATAAAATGTTCATTATTCATCTATTTATTTCCTATTCTCCCCACCCCTTGCTCTGCAATTATCCTATTTTTATAACAGTGGTCTTATTCAATATTTGTCCTTTAGTTACCTATTTCCCTTAGTTACTGAGTTATAATATCCTGTTTTGTAATGTTTCATGAGTTCTTCATCCTTTTTCAATGCTACATGATACTCTACTGTGTGAATTTACTACCGTTTCTTTATTCATTGGTCGATAGGCACTTGGGCTGTTTCAATCGCTTTGTTATTGTGAATTATGCTGCAATAAATATGGTCATGCATATATCCATTCATATCAAAGCTCTTCTTTCTACAGGGTATATTACCAGCTGGATTAAATAGTATTTCTATTTTCAGGGTTTTTTTTTCTTCTTTTCAGAAATGTCAGGCTGCTTTTACTTTCCCACCAGCAGTGGGAATGGGAATGATTAAGTTTTTAAAACGTAAATAAAATTGTATTTTAAAATACATTTTTTTATGCCACTATTGTGGGAAGAAAGGGGGGTGGGAAGAAACAACAAAACACCAGTCATGTCATAGTAAAAGGTCAACAGTATTGAAGAGCAGTTTGGAGGACTAACACTGACTTCAGAGTGTCCAATAAAGCTGCAGAAATGAAGACAGTGTGATACTAGAGAGAGACTAGACAAATAGGAGACTGGACCAAGATGGTATACCCAGAAACCCATATAAGCATCTAAGTATCTTTGACAAAGTCAACTCATCTTTGATAAAAATGCACCGGCAACTCAATGGGAGGACAGTCTTTTTAACAAATGGACTATCCACATGCCAACTAAAGCTAGACACAGAAATTACTCTTCTTACCAAAATTCACTTAAAATGGATCATAGGCTTAGTTGTGAAACACAAGACTATAAAATCTCCAGAAGATAAAAAAGCAGAAACCTCCACTACCTTGCATATGACAATGAGTTGCTTAGATCATCAAAAGTACAACTCATGGAAGAATAATGTGCTAAGTGGAAATCTGTAATTTCTGCTCTTAAAAAGAGACTGTTAAGGACATTAAAAGATAAGATGCAGACTTGGAGGAAATATCTGCAAAATACATATCTGATAAAGGATTTATATTCAAGATGTAATGACATTCACACTCAATTTATTGCCATTGAATTAAAGCTGACTCCTAGCTAACCCTCCAGTGAGTTTGCATGGGAGGAGATTGCACATCTTTCTCCTGCCAAGCCCTGCTGGCTTCCCACTGGTGGAGAGGTGTGGCCTTTGGGTTAACAGCAAAGCTGTCTACTGAATAGGCCATTAAGGCTTCTATATATAACAGTCTTACAACTCAAAACACACACCAATGATATAAACAATCTAATTACAAAATCTGAATAGACACTTCACCAAAGAAATGTGCAGATGAACTCTCTGGTAAGTCCACAAGTATATATAAAAAAGACACTCAACATCATGTGCTATTAAGAAATTAAAAATGTAAAACAAAACAAACACTTAGAAATCATGATACATCTATTATTTCTAAGGAACACTATGGTTGCACTGCAAATCTTTTTGTGCTTTTGATAATCCACAAGGCTGAGGAGACCGTTTTACATCCTTGGTGCATGCTACTGGTGGGGGGGTGGATGTGGGGGGCTAGACCTTGGGAGAAGGATAGCAAGCTTGGAGAAGTAGAGCTGTTGTTTCTATGAACTCTTAAGTGAGAATAGACTCATAGCTGAACTTCCAGTAGGTTTTCACAGGCTATAAATAGCATGAGAGGAGACTGTCCATCTCTCTATATCCTATTGAACAGCTATGTGCTTTTGGATTAGCGGTGCAATTCTGTAGCCCTAATATAGTACAGCTCCTTTTTGGAAAAGCAGAGGGCCAGTGAAAAAGAGGAAGATCTTCAATGGGATGGATTGACACAGTGGTCGTGACAATGAGTTTAATTAAGCACAGCAGAAATTGTCAGGACAGTGCAGAATCTGGCAGGATTTTGTTCTGTTGCATATAAGGTTGCTTATGAATCAAAACCAATTCCACAGCAACTAATAACAAGATATACCTGTTGAGTTCCTGGGTGGCACAAACAGGTAAGTGCTTAGCTACTAGCTGAAAATATAACTGTGCAAAACTACCTAAAGACAGGTGTAGACATCTACTTCCAAAAGTTCATAGCCTTGAAACTCTAAACTGCAGCTATGCTTTGCCTACATAGACTTACCATTAGTTGGAATTGAGGATAGCAATACCAATAACACACATAATGCTGTTAGATGCCATAGAGTGGAATACGACTCATATTGACTGAACAACAAAGCTGAATCATGTGCTATCCATTGCCATCCTCACCATTTCTGATACCCTTGAGCCCATCGCTGTAGTTATCATGCCACCATCTCACTGGAGAGTCTTCCTAATGTCAATTTGAAGACTAAGATGAGACTGATTCAGGCCATGTCCTTTTCCATCACTTGCTGTGCATCTGAGAGCCAGACAATGAATAAGAATGACAGAAGAATTATGGAGGCCTATAGGCAGTGGTGTTGAAGAAAAGTACTATCTTAAGGTCTGCCAAATGAACTAGCAGGTATGTCTTGGAAAAGATGCAGCCAGGGTACTCCTTGGAGGAAAAAATGACAAAGCTTTGTCTCTCATACTTTGGAAATGTTTACTAGGAGATACTATTTCTTGCAAAGGGGTATCATGTTTGGAAGGGTTGAGGGCCAGCAAACACACCTATTAGATTGGTTAAAATCCCAAATCCCATGTGCTGGTGCTGGTGAGGATATTAAGTAACAGGAACGCTCACTCATTGCTAGTGGGAGTGCAAAATAGTACAGCTCTTTTGGAAAATAGCTTGACAATTTCTTATGAAGCTAAACATACTTTACGTTTGTAACATGGTTATAATCAAGCAATCATGCTCGTTGGTATTTACTCAAAGGAATTGAAAACATATGTCCACACAGAAACCTACACACAAATAACTATATTCATCATCACCAAAACCTGCCATCATCAAAATCCCCTTCACCTGATGAATGGGCAAACAAACGATGGTCTAAGAATAGGGGAATCATAGACTGTTGTTTTTGTTATAAGGTGCCATCAAGTCAAGTACAACTCATAGCAACCCTATGAACAACAGACCTGAACCTTGTCTAATCCTATGCTATCCTCATACTTCCAGATACATTAGAGTCTGTTGCGGCAGTCACCATGTCAGTCCAGCTGGTTGAGGGTCTTCTCCTACGCTGACCCTCCTCTCTTCCCATCATCATGTCCTTCTCCAAGGAATAGCCTCTCCTAGCAACATGCCCAAAGTATGTGATGTGAAGCCTCATCATTCTTGCCTCCAAAGAGCATTCTGGCTGCACTCTCTCCAAGACATATTTGTTCTTTAGGCCGTCTGGAAATAGAATGACCAAATTTTGTATTTTCAATTACATATTCATTGCAAATACCTTTTTTAAAAAGGCACAAATGATGACTTTACACATGGATCTCACCTGATGGGTTGCATAGGAATTAGATTTGACTACATTTTGGGGGAGAAAAATCACTGGAGAAGCTTAATATCAGCAGTCCCAAGTAGGCCAGGGACAGACTGTGGATCGGACCATCCATTACTCATATACAAGTTCAAATTGAGGCAGGCATGTTTCTTGCAGGAAAACTATTCCATAGGACACTGTACTGATGGATGCTTAGACACAGGAGTTTGTAAAAACTTATGGAAATGTACAATGCAATGAGTGAATCTTAATGTAAAATAAAGATTTTTATTATGTTTGTCAACAAAAACAATAATAGATGAAACATATTCAGGAGTAGGGAAAAATATGAGAACTCTCTGGAGTTTGCTAAATTCTTCTGTAAATATCTGTAGCAAAAAAAAAAAAAAAAAAAGAAAACCAACCAAAAAAACAAACCAAACAAACAAACAAAAAAACTCACAAAAAACAACCCACATCTGATAATGGGGGCCAGGGAGAAAGTCACCAGTAAATAGTAAACAGAATGGTGTCATTGTAGTTAATGAGTTAATAGAAGGTAATCGGGAGGAAATTTAAGTTCATGAATGAGCACACCATGCTGCTCAAATATAGCTAGTTTGTCATTCCTACCCATAGCTTGTAGTCCAAGGTCTCTTTTCTCTTTGTTAAAAGGGAAGTAAACCAGGACTACAGGGAAGTTCAAGACCAGCCCAAAAAAGAGTTTCTTCCAGATTTCATCTAAAGGCTCAAAAGAAGTGAAAGGAAAACATTCACTCTCTGTGACTTGGTGTGATCTCATGCTACTCCTGTGGCATTTTGTGAAATATGGAATGATCTTATTTGTATTGACAGTTGGGAGGGAAGTGTGGGTCCAGTGAACTTCAGGGGAAACGTTTCAACAAAGAAACCAAAACCAGTTGCCTCAGAAAGCCATTCAGCTCATGGGAGCTCCATGTGCACCTGCTAGAGTAGAACTGAGCTCCAAAGGACTTTCCATGATTTCGTGGAAATAGGTCACCAGGCCTTTCTTCTGAGGTACCTTTGAGTGGCTTGGATCTCCCTCCAACCCTTCTGTATATGTTCAAGTGGATTAAACATGGGCAGCAGCCAGGGACCACAGAGTGAAGGAAAAGTGAAGGCTCCTTGTGAAATGTACCTTCACACAGTGCAGCACAACACAAGTGTAAAGGACAAGTATAAAATGACAGGACATCCCAGTCACAAAAGGACAAATATTACATGATGCCACTGTTGTAGAATGGGACTGTCCTTGGGGCTGGGGAGAGACTGAGTAAGATGGGTTCAATAATGTGTACTGCACTGAAACAGAGGAGGGAGAGAACCGTTTAAAAGAGAGATGTAACTGGGTATTTCTGTCATCACAGGAGACTAGAGCGAGGGCTGCATGGTGGAGGGGACCTGGGGGAGGGTTTGTAAAACAATGAAAGAATCTTTTCTTTTACTTTTCCATAATTTTTGGACTCATGTACTTATAACTTGTTAGTCAAATTTGTGTCTTCTAGGTTGCAACACCCCCATTATACATCTTCAAGGATATGTACATGTACAGCCAGGCACAATCAATGGGAGTGAGTCTGAATTCCAAAATCAATCTCCATAATAGTCTATGTGTTTCCTACTGCCAAAGGGGCCCTTTAGAGTAGTGAGAGAAGATCTTCACCCTGAAACCCACAGCGTCCCTTTTCAGCAGGAAGTAGCTGGGAGAATGCGCCGTGCCCTTTTCCTTATGACTCAGGGTGAAGTCTCTCTCAGGGAGGAGTGATAGGGAATGGCAAGGGATACACTGACAAAGAAGATTAATCGGACCTGGCTTTGACAAGCACTGTGGCATTTGGACAAGAACAAGCTGGGAGGAGGGTGGAGAGAGTGGTGCAACGGTGAATGAGTGGAGGCCCAAAATCTCTGTAAATGTTTATGAAAATTAATAAAATATAATTATAGAAAAAAAAATGACAGGACATTTACCCTTTTTCGGTTGGATGAGGAGAACATTTCTGTACTGTCTTTGAACAATATCAACTGCTGACACAACTATCAAAATAGAAATATTTAATGTCAATTCGAGGACAAGGATAAGCTACCTGCAGGTCCACTGCACTGTGTAGTCAGGGTATCTTATCTTCAATTCCCCAGAAGAACTTGACTTGAAATTCCAGGGTAAGGAATTTAAGAGATGATTTCCAAAACATTAGCATGGAATGAAGTAGTGAAGAAAGAAGGTGAAGAATGATAAAGAGACTGTTGACAACTAGCTGTGAGGTGGCTCAGTGATGAAGTTGTTGCCTTCCCTGTGAGAGACTTGTTTTCGTTTCCCAGTCAATATATTTCCAGCAGAATGTTATTTCTCTGTCACTGGAGGCTTGTGTGCTGCTATGATGGTTTCCAGATTAAAGGTAGACTAGGAAGAAAAGCCTGGCAATCTACTTCTGAAAAGTCAGTTCCTGAAAACCCTGCAGATCAAAGTCGAGGCCAATCATCATTCTGTCCCATTACAATCATCATTCTGTCCCATTATGCATGGGGTGACCCAGAGTTAGGGGCCTGTTCAAAGTAGCTAACAAAACAAGAAGCCAGGCTCAATTCAAGCCAGCTGCCACCATGGACACTGGAGCTTTATTCTATGAGGCAGGCTAGATAACACTCATGACATGGCTTGGAGTCCTCTGAAACGTAGGACCTAGGGCACCTCTAGTTCACTAGCCACTCCTGGGGAGTCAGTCCATTCTTGAGCATTTCCAGTCTGTATTTTGGGCCGTTACCATGACCTCCCCTTACTTGGAGTCAGGTCATGAGATTCTGTTCATACGCCCTGAGGGTGTGAGCAGAGCACCACCAGCTCCTGTTCTTGCTTGTTGCTGCTGTGTGAGCTGATTTCTGACTCATAACCGCCCCCTATGACTGAACAGAACTGACTCATTGGATTTTCTAGGCTGAAATCTTTGCTGGAGCAGTTTGTCAGGCCTATTTTGTTTGTGTTGTGTATTGTAGACTTGAAATCAACTCATAGCTGACCCTCCAGCAGGTTTTCAGAGGAAGAAAAGTGCATGGTAGTTGATTAACCATCTTTCCCCTACAGAACAGCTGGTGTATTCGAACCACATACCTATGCTTAGTGCAATACCAAGGGAGCTCTGATGGCCTAGTGGCAAGAATCTGTGCTGTAATCCTGAAGACATATAATTTGAATTTACTATCCGCTCCACAGGAGAAGGATGGGAAATCTCCTCCCATGCAACTAACTGCCTCTGAAAACCTGCTAGAGGGTCAACTATGGGTCGGTTTCTACTTGATGGTGCACAACAATAGGTTAACAGAGCTGTCTGTTTTGTTGTTGTTGTTATGTGCCATCAAGTCTCCTGCGACTCATAATGACCCTATGTACAACAGCCCTAAACCCTGCTCTATCCTGTGCCAATCTTATTATCTCCAACAAACTTACTCCCATTATCTCAGTCACTATCGATCCATCTCGTTGAGGGTCTTCCTCTCCTGCACTGTCCCTCCATCCTCCCAAGCATGACGTCCCTCTCCAAGGACTGGTCCCTCCTTGCAACATGCCCAAAGTATGTCAGATGAAGTTTCAGAATCCTTGCCTCCAGGGAGCAGCCTGGTTTAACCCTCTCCAGGATAGTTAACAAACATGTTAATGAACATGAAACAAACTGTGTCTTGATTGTTGAATGGAAAACTAATTTGCTCTGCAAACTTTCACCCAAGTTTTTTTTTTAGAAAATGTATTGTCTTACTTAATTGTTAGCACAGTCCTTTAACTCATCCATTTCCCCTTATTAATACGCAGAGAGGTAAAACACCAAGAGGGGCATCATTTGATCCAGGCCTTCCAGCTGGGTTTCCTCTTGTATCCGTGCTGCCCTTATCCCTGACCTCACTTGATACTCTCCCTCACAGAAGTGCTATCCGTAGTTATGACTCCAATGACTACGCATATGACAAGGACTTCAAAATGCCGGACAAGGGCAGCTCTACTCTGAGGTCTTCTAGATCAAACTATACTCCTGTCTGCACTCCCTCTTCTCTTGGTTATAGGAGAGCTGAGTCCAAGACCGAATCCAACCTGGGCCTTTTCCTACTCCAGGGTTTTCTGTATCTGTGACCATCAGACAGCACTACCACCCACTTGGATGTCCACACCAAGAAACTTGGAATGTCCTCAATGCTACAACCAAGACCTGCTGACTGTACTTTCCAACCAGTAAAAAGTTGATTACTGTTGACTCAAGGCAGCCCTGGGTGTTTCACACTAGATCTGTGCTCCAGAGGGCTTTCAATGGTGATTCCCACCTCCCCTCGCCAAGTCCATTATCAGACTCAAGATAGAGCTACTGTACATAGGGTCTCTATGAGTTGGTAACTGGTTTATGTAATTCTGTATAATTTGTTACATCTTCATCCATTTTATGTTGTACAATATTTTTCAAATTTTTTATAATTTTCTAGTAATGCATGATACTCCATGAGTGAATGTATTGCTTTTTTAGCCATTCATCCAAATAATTAAAGTTATAAGTAAATAAAGTTATTTCCAAATCATTGAAGTTATAAATGTTTACTACAGTAAACACGGATATGTATATAAAAAAAAAGAGAGAGATGCTTCTGAATGGACTTGAACCTTCAACTTTTAGATATCACCCTTATGAACCATTAGTGCCACCCAAGGATTCCTTTCCAAAGAACACTTTAACTTGTGCACTTCCATTCCCCTGCCCCATCCTGGTCATGTTTTCACTGTACTCTTGTAGAACTCCATAGGCCTTCTAACTAGTATTCCTGACTACAATTCTTAGTTACCCCAGTTCATTCTCTCTCTACAAAGTGATTCCATGAAATGCAGATCGGGTCACGATACTCTCTTGTTTCTCTATTGCTTTTAAAAGAAAATGGCATCTTTTTTGGTTGGTTACATGATCTTGATGTTCTGGTCCTAGTCCATCTGGAGTCACTCTGCTTGTTCCCCTGGCCACATTAGTCTCAAAACTGCCAGACTCTGCTATGATCCCACCATAGAGATTTGTCTAAGCTGGTCCTTCTGCCTTCTCACTTCTACATTATTTTCAGTTCTTATCTCCATCTTCCTTATGGAAACTTCCCTGATGCTCCACCCAGGCAGGATTCCCCTCGCTGTTCTACTCCTCCACAGTTTGTAATTCTACATTTGTGCACTCATTACCTAATATCTGCCTCTCCTAGAGGGTAAACTTCTTGGAGACAAGGACAACATTGTTTTGCTCCCTCTTTTGTTAGTTTTGGCAATGCTTCATCTCTCAGACTTTGGGCATGTTGCTAGAAAGGGCAATACTTTGGAAGGGAACAACATGCTTGCAAAGGTGGAGGGTAAGAAAAAGAGAAGACCCTCAACAGGCTGGATTGACAGAGTGACTGCAGCAATGGGCTCAAATGTATCAGAGACGATGAGGATGGCACAGGATAATATAGTGTTAAGATCTGTTGTGTATAGGGTCACTAGGGGTTGTACTAACTCAAAGGCATTTAACAGCAACAACATACAAGTTTTGACTTATACAGATAATGATGTAATGAGTACACAACACTAACTGCTAACAAGTTGATTTTGACACATCTATAGGACAGGAAGGACTACCCCATCGTTGCCAAGGCAGTAAATTTTTGTAGACACAGATTGCCTCATCCTTTTCCTGTAGAGCAGCCAGTGAGTTTGAATGGCAAACATTCAAGTTAGTAGTTGAGTGCTGAACCATAGTTCTGGCTGGGCTCCCAACTAGTCAACAAATAGTTATTAATGGAATTAACAAGACATGATGAAACTCTAATTCAAAATCCCGATTTCAGAGCCTTCCCTTCCCCTATTCCACGTTTCTTGTCCACAGAATGGGTATATCGTTGATGATAAAAAAAGCATGGATTGAAATGGAAACAAGGAAGAAAGACATGGGCTGGTTTCCAGGGTTCTGTCATGGATATCTGCTCATCACGCACACATACCAGGGCAGGGGGCAGGTTCTGGAGAGGATGGGGGGGGGCTCCATGGCAAGAGTTTAAAAGACAGAAGCCATGTATTCTAACTTTCTCACTCCAACAAACAAAAACACACACTGACAGCAGTCTCTTCTGAGGTGTAGTCACCCTCTATCCAGTTGCTAAGACTATAAATCTTCTCTGGAGGAGACTGTCCTTCTTTCTCCTGAGGAGACACCAGTGGACTCCAACTGGCCTTTTGGTTAGCAATACAACACCCTACAATAAATACAACACACCATCAGGTTTTGCCTTCTTCACTTGTTCAGAAAAAAGACAATTTGAACTCTACAGAGCTTTAAATCATATTGCTAGCTAGCTACAGTGGCATCGACCACAGACTCATGAGAGGTTACAATTTGCTGAAGTCTGTCTCTCCCGGACTGAACAATAGAACAAACCCCGCTCAGTCTCGCACCATCCCTATGATCATTGTAGATGGCATTTTTGGGTCCATAGTTTTCATTAGCTACCTTAGAAGCAGATCAAATCCTTTTTGCCTTGTTCTTCTGAAAGCACCACCTGAAACCTATTCAGACCCTAGCAGTACACATAGTACTGGCCCATGGTAGTGGTTACACATAAGGCACAGTGGCCAAAAAGGCAAAACAGCACATGCCAATATCAAACCCACTGCTGTCCGTCCTGTTCTGATGCCTGGCAAACCTCCATTGGGTTTCTGAGGCTCTTAGTGTTTATGGTAGGAAATAAGCATTCTTTCTCTTGCAAAGTTGCTGGTGGATTTGAGCCCTCTGCTTTTCAGTTAGCAGCTTTGTAAAGCCTTTCACCACTAGCTGTATATGTGGACCTTAACTGCCAAATTTTCAGTTAACAATGCAGAATATAGGAGTAGAGAATACAGGTGGCACAGTCTTTAGGGAGTTGTGCTGCTAACTCAAAGGCCATGCCTCTCTGGTGATTCAAATCCACCAGCTCCTGGAAGGGAGAAAAATGCGAAGTCTCCTTCCATGCAATTTACAGCCTCAGGAACCTGTTAGAATGTCAGCTATAGGTTGGTTCTATCTTGACAGAAACGATATATATTCCAAAATACTGACATAATTTGCAAAAAATCGAAGCTTAAAATCATTGCAATTTAGCTTTCTGAGGGCAACCGGAAGAGAGGAGGAGCCACACGCTTTACACACCAGGATGCACTTAACCAAGATGATTTCAAAATAAATCATACAGGTTTACAATGCATTAAAACCAGTGCCCCTTCCCCAGATGGGCATGAGGGAGAGCTGGAGCCTCCCTCCTTTCTTTGGGGCAGCTTGAACTCCTCTCAGCCCCAGTGAAAAAGCATCAACAGTGAGGAAACCTGCTGATAACCCGGGTACCAGCCCAGGAAGTAGTAAAGTCTGAGAAAATGTTTTTCCCCAACACGACCAACCACAGGCCTCAGCAAGTGGCCAAGAACTCACCCCAGATCTGAGCCGCTGCTGGACGGTCATCTTGTCTCCCAGCTTCTCCCTGCTCTCTGGGAAGTATGCAGGTGAGGCCACTCAGCCCTGCAAGCAGGGATAGCCTCTTTCTTGCTGCAGCAACCACACTGACAGCTCTGAGTATTTCCCCACAGAGAGACCACAAGCGTACTGTGTGAGTGGAGTCTGTGTATGTGGGTGCTTTCCTTCCGGTTGCTGTGACATGATTCTGTCTCCGTTCATTTCCGCTCTGTGACTCTTCTTCTTCTTTTTTTTTTTCTTTCTAACAGACTTTCTGATCCACTCGAGCTAAAGATGCTTTGTGTGTTAGGGGCAGGTAAGCAACCTAGTTCTTAGCTGCATCATTTTCTATTTTTAGAATGACAAATGAACTTTAATGCCTGTGGTAGTGATAGACTCTAGAAAATATTTTCTAAGTGACTTACTTTTTTTCTAGGCTGTACTGAGATGAAAATGACACTATTCTAAGGCCACCTGAAAGGAGATTTTGTTATTTAATGGGCTCAATATGATCCAGATAAATTGACCCAAAATATTCTCTCACATGATATTTGTAGGAGTTGTGCACTGTAATGTGCACTATTACAATGCAGTTTGAAAGGTTGTGTTTTCATTGACTATACAAAGGCATTCTACTGTGTGGATCATAAATTTTTGAGAAAAATGAAAGGAATGGGAGACATCATTCTGGGAAAGGTAGAGGTTTAGTAAATGAGAAGAAGGCCTTCAGCAACATGAATTGACACACTGACTGCATCTATGGGCTTGAGCGCAGTGGAGAATGTGAGGCTGGAGCAGAATAAAGCAGATCTCTTGTTCCTAGAACTGCTGTGAGTCATAGTCAACTTGATAGACCTTAACAACATAGAAGACTCAGGAGGTAAGAATCCCTCGGTAGGACATGAAGTTGGAAATAGAACGACCCAATTTTGTATCTACAATAATTTATTCATTGCAAATATTTTTTCTAAAAGGCTCAAAAGATGACTTTACATGTGAATTTCACCTGATGGGCTGCATAGGAATCAGATTGACTATGTCTGTGGACTATGTCTGGAGAAGCTCAATATCAGCAGTCAAAACTAGGCCGGGGGCAGACTGTGGGTCTGATTGTAAATTACTCATATTCAAGTTCATATTGAGGCTGAAGAAAAATAAAATAAATCACAGGAACCAAGATATGATCTTGAATCAATTTCATGATCATCTTAAGAATAGGTTTGAGGCATTGAATACCCATGATAGAAATTAGATTAAGTTGTGGGATGATATCAAGGATATCATCCATGTGGAAAGCAAAAGGTTATTACAAAAACAGAGGAAAAGGGGAAAAAATTGAAATGGATGTCAGAAGAGACTCTAAAGATTTCACTGAAGTATCAAGAAGCCAAATCTAAAGGAAAACATGTAGAAGTGAAAGAGCTGAACAGAAGATTTCAAAGGGCAGCTCAGGAGGATAAAGCAAAGTATTATAATGAAATGTGCAGAGAGCTGAAATTAGAGAATAAAAAGGGAAGAACTCACTCTGCATTTCTTAAGATGAAAGAACTGAAAGACAAATTTAAACCTCGTGTTGCAATATTGAAAGGTGCTATGGGCAATATATTGAATGACCCAGAAAGCATCAAAAGAAGATGGAGGGAATACACAGAGCTACTCTACCAGAAAGAATTGATTGACACTGAACAATTTCAGAAATCATGGCCTGGATGATCATGTGCCCTTGCAGGAATGCCTTGTGCTTGAACATAGCCTAGAAGTGCTTTAGATGCACCTGAACAGCTCCTGGATGGCAGTGGTGTTGCAGATGAAGGTAACTGGCATCTTGAGTCCACGAGGTGGGATGGCACACTTAGCCATCTTCATATTGTGGGGAGCCAAGACACAAAGTAGCTGTTACTCTTATTGTACACATTCAGTATTCACATCATCCACCTCCTTCATAGACATGCAGACCCAGAAGAATGCAGCCACAGTCATGTTTGCCTACCATGTTCTTGGAGTTGAACATCCGCTGGGTGAGCCTGGGCATAGTCAGAGCCTGGTACTGCTGGCTGCTGGCAAAACCAGGCATGAAAAAGTGTAGCTGGGATAAGAGTACCAAGTTCAGGGCCAATCTGTGTTCAGCTGACCTGGGAAATGCAGGCAGGTGGTAACTCCACTCGTAATGATCAACACCAAGTGACCAAGGTTCTCATATATTAGGGTGATCAGTTTCTGAGTGCAGAAGCAAATGTCATACAGGATCTCATTGTCAGTGTAGACCATTTTCATCTGTTTTCTATCAGCTGGTGGATAGAGATGATGGTCATATAACAGTGGTGTCCAACAGCTTGGGAGAGAATACACTCACGATCCAGCCTATGCACTCCTTTACCTATTCTTACTGATGAACAGCATGCTCATCCCAGACCCTGCACTGCTCCCCAGTGAGTGGGTTGACTGGAAGTCCTGGATATGGTCACAGCTCTCACCATACGCACCACTAAGTCCACAGTGCTGACACCTTTGTGTAGTGATCTTTCGCCCAGTTATTGCCAGCATCACTCCAACCTGCCAGAAAGAAAGGAGAACAGTAGATACTAAAAGGTATAAGAAACTCTGATTTCTGTTGCTTAATTTAGGGGGAGATAGTAAGACAATTCTTTGCATTGCAAAATGCTTTTTTTATGTCTCTTTTTCACCTGTTTTGCCACGTATCAGTGATTTTCAAACAAGGAGAATCATAACAAGGTAAAGAGGATAGTTAATTCATGTGAGACTTTTCATTTAGAAAGTAGGGGTGTTAAATGAGCCCACTTATGTTTAATTTTAAGAACAGAGAAGAGAGACCTCTAAATACTCAAGTTACATGGCACAAAATTGGCAGAGGTTAAGGCATAAGATGATCAGACAAACAGCAGACACTGGTTCTAAGCAGGAGTATCTGACCTCTGGGTCCTAACCAGTGTTTTGGCTTTGTTCTTTTTAAGTGCTTACCTGTTCTCATTAGCCCTTTGAAGTGACCAGTTGCTTATTATTGTTTGACACTTTTGCATTGCTCTTTCCTCTTAAACCTTCAGAGATTTATGGAAGATGTTTCAGCAGCCCACCACAGGGGGAAAGTGTTCTGAGAGCTCTAGCTACAATGCCTAGAGAGTAGCCCCTGTGTGCTGAATGGAGTAAGGCCAATCCTGTCTGGATGTACTGCACATCATCATGCACCATTAATGGTGTGATGTTCATGCTTTAGGAGAAGCTTGATCATTTAGCCAGTGCCAACTGATGATTCAACGCCCTTTGGTGGCTGGCGTCTCTTATTTAAAACAGCTGTGATCTGAAAGCTGGGCCTTTTTCATCAATAGCCGTTTGGTGGTTGGGGCTTCTTATTTAAAGCAGCTGTGACCCCAAGGTGGGATTTATTGATCATTAGCCCAGTTGATGACTGCATACCAAAGACAAAGTTGTCTGTCATGAAGGGTTGTTTCAACAGCCTAGACTGATTGGGGCTCTGGAACCAGGCTCCAGATTCATCAGGATGACCAAAGTTTCATATCTGTCACCTGTGCAGGACAAAAGCTGGGATCAGACATGCAGTTGGCAAAGGTATCACAAAAAAAGGTAATCCTTCACCTATGTGGCTTGTCTGTATTTGATTTGTCCATGGTCAACCATGTCAAGCACACAGACTTCTTAAGGAATGATACAGTGTATGCTTTAGAGGTTGGCATGACAATGAGTGCAAAGAGTGTTTGTCATCTGCATGCTCCAAATATTTTTGTTTCCATAGTATGGAAAACAAGCTGAATTAGACAAATACTGAAATAATTACCAGCAGCTTCTTGGTAGTAGACACTGATTCTCTTCAGCTGCAAGTCATTGTCACCATGGTAACAGCCACTGGGGCCAATGCCAAGCTCATCAAAGACAACTTCCCAAAACTGAAATTCATAAGAGAGAAAAGGAGTGACATAATAATATGGGCTTTTCCTTGGGCAATGGCAGCTGTTGTCAGGTAGCAATGAGTCCTGAACAGAGACAAAAAGCTACATGTTCCTTTTGCTCCAGCAGTGGCTGCTGTTGAAGCTCTGAGATACGCACAGTACACAGGCCATGTTACCAGGATGAACTGAAAGCAAAGACTGGCCCTTCAGGATGAGTGGGCACACAGTCCGCTCCTGGAGGGAGCTGTAAGCTCAAACAAGAGATCTCCTTCTCAGCACAGGGTTAGATGTGAAATCATCTCCCCAATAGATGACCCTGGCAGGCTAACAACCAGGTGAACCTGCCTTGGCTGCCAGCAAACCCCACCACACTTCCTAAATAGCAGACTGATGCCTGTGTGGACAGGTGGACATTCAAGTGCCACTCCCATCAGGGAGTGCAAGGCAGGCACAGGAAACAATTGGGGGTGGAGGAGGAGCTAGTCCTTGTGAGGTGGAGACTCCATTGTGAGCCCATAGCAGGTAAGGTGTGGGGAGATTGGTGGGGGTTGAGGGGAATCTCCTAGAGACCTAAGACAGACAGAAAATTTTTATTTCTGATCTCACCCCAAATATCAGGTGAAAGCTTTGAAAATTAAGTGGTAGGCCAAAGACTTGTATCACCTGGCTAATAGAAGAAGCTTTTAAGGTCTTCTACAACAGGACCTGAACAGAGAAGCCTAAGGAAAGGGGGGAGAAATGTAAAACAGAGTGCAATATCCAGTTGCTAGCTGCACTTGGCCAACCAAGGACCTCTGAGAGAGAAACAAAATGGCTCAGAAGGCTAGGAGTACTTTGACCATGCAAATGGAAGCCAGCAAAACTAGGGCCAAAGCTATGTGGATACTGCAAAGAGGAGGACTTTAGAGAAGAGATTGTCCTGAGCAACCCACAGTGGACCACCCAGTAGGGGAGTCTCTCAAGCCACCTTCCTCTTCACCAAACTCTCTAATGAAAGAATAGCCAGCTTGTCTGATTGGCAATGATTTATTAATCATTGTTAATGACTCTTACCATTACACCTGTGAGACCTCAGGTTAACCTCAACGTGGAAGGTAGGAAACTAGATTTGGGTTTTTTAAAAACTTATAATTTTAAATAAGAGCCATCTACTTTGTTCAGATCCAATGTACTAGCACCTCTCAAACTTGAACTTTTAAACTGTAAATTAAAGACAAAGACCCAAAGGCACATGCTACATGAATGATAGTGAAGATGAAGAGGTGCAGATGAAACTGGGTTGTTTTAAAAAGGTTTATGTTAGCATTTGTATGTTAGCTATACTTGATAGATACTGAATTTTTCTGGCCTAGTGTTGTAGAACATGTGATAGAAATCAATACTGGGTGTTGTAAATTACAGAACGTCTGTAAATCTTCCTTTATCCAGTACTTCATTTGATATGTCAGAAGTATATGCTGAAAGTGAATGTTTGCCCTAAATGAATGCAGTCTCAGAAATCTAGTAGAAACCCCAATGAATTAGTATCAGCCTGATGACAGTTAATATGTCAATAAATTAATATGATGCTCCATGCAGAGACAGTTCTTAATCTCATACCATATCCTTGCATCTCAGAAACAAATTCCCACTATATTGTAGAGGAAGAGGAGGAAGCTAATTGTCCCAATTGCTGTCAAATTTCAGTTGAGCTAGTTAATGAGCTAGTTAAGGAGGCAAGTAGGCTTTTCCTGCCCAGCTCCATATTGTAGAAAGTAAGTTAGAGTTCATGGAGCAACACATGATGAGCCAGAGACATGAGCCAACATTAATAAAAGCCAGTTTAAAAAATTGGTAAATCTCCTCCCATGAAATTACCTGCCTCTGAAAACCCACTGGAGGATCAGCTATGGGTTGGTTCTGACTCTATGGTACACGACAACAATGCATCTTAAAGTTGGACAATGAATAAGGCTGATGAAAGAAGAATTGATGCCTTTAAGCTGTGGTGTTGGAGAAGAGTACTGAATATCCATGGACTGCCAAGAGAACAAACAAATATGTCTTGGAGAAACAACAGAGTGCTCCTTGGAGGCAAGAAAGATGAAGCTCTATCTCACCTACTTTCAGCAGGTGATTAAGAGGAACCAGTCTTTGAGTAAGGGACATCATACTTGGAAAAGTAGAGGGTCAGTGAAGGAAAGAAAGACCCCCAATGAAATGGATTGACACAGTGACCATAGCACTGGGCTCGAGTATATAAGAAATAGTAAGGATGGAGCAAGAAAGGGCAGGGTTCAGATCCATTGTTCATAAGGAGTTCATGAGTCATAGTCAACTTAATAGCACCTAACAACAGACATTAAAAAAGGAAAACTTGAAAATTATTACTATTGTGTAGGTTAACATTTGTGAAGTATGCCTAGTACATAACCGCCAAGCACACCCCATACCTCCATCTCCAGTTAAGCAATCAAAGCACTGGTCTAAGAAGGATTGACAGGAAGATTTTAGTCATGGCCCATGATGTTGTCATTGTTGTTGTGTTCTGTTGAGTTGGAACTGACCCATAGCTGACCCTCTAGTGGGTTTTCAGAGACAGTAAATCTCATGGGAGGAGACTGCCTATCTTTATCTCATGAAGGAGCTGGTGGATTTGAACCAAGTACCTTTTGAACTGCAGCACAACTTCTTATCATTAGGCCACCAGAGAGCTTCCTAATCACCCCATGTAAAACGTCTGCTAAATTTTATAGACACTTTCTCTGGATAGGTAAGAGCTTATCCCACTAGAATTGAAACAGGTTAAGTATGCAGTTGCTGCATAAGAAAGTCATTCGCAGGTTTTGAGGTTACCAAATTTACTCAAAGTAAATAATGGGCCTGCAGTTATTGTCAACCTAGTTCAGGCTTTTTACTGTTTGGCACCCAAGAGGTCAAGAAGTCATAGGTTCATTGCTCCCCATTGTCTTATAAGTCAGAACAGCCCTCAGATCCCCAGAGGATAGCCTTTATAAAATATAAAATGTAATATAGAAGGTTATTCATAGTCACTGATTCAGATACAAAACAATCTTCTCTAGTATTTTGTTAATTTAGCTGATGGTTTAGAGGCTAAGGATCTGCACTGCCAGCCCCCAAAAACAGTTCAAATCTAAGAACTACTTGGCTGGAGAAAGATAGGAAATATCTTTCCTTGCTATTTACAGCCTTTGAAAATTTGCTGGAGGGTCAGCTATGGGTGAATTCTGACCCAATATCACGTAACAGGAATAGGACAAATTTGTTGTGGTGAACCATCAAGTCTGAACCAACTCATAGTTGACCCTCCAGCAGGTTTTCAGAGGCAGTTAATCATACAGGGGGAGATAGCCCATCCTTCTTCTGTGAAGCAGCTGGTGGATTTGAGCCACATCCCTTTAGGATTGCAGCATCAATTCTTACCACTTGGCCACCAGAGCACCTTAGGACAGGTATGTTGTTGCTGTTGTTGTTGTTGTTGTTGTTGCTGTGTGCTGTTGAGTCAGAACTGACCCATAGATGAACCCCCAGGGGGTTTTCAGAGACAGTTTAATCGCTCAGGAGGAGATTGACCTTTTTCTCCCATGGAGTAATTGGTGAATTCAAACCATCTGCCTTCAGAATTGCAGCACAGCTTCTTGCCACTAGGCCACCAGAGCTCCCTGGTTATAGGACAAGTATAGGAAGCTATTAAGATTTATGAAAACAAGGTCTTTCCAGCGCTTCCAAGCAGAGGAACAACTCAAAAACAGCCAGGATACCAAGTCCTTCTGAAAACTTGGAAGAGAGTAGCCACTGAGAAATCAACTGAAGTAGTTTGTACCCTTCAAAACTATTTTGGTAATTCCTATAACCTATACATTTAAAGGATTTACTCTGTGGACACAGGATAAATTTTAACATCTTGTAAATAGCAAAGACTCTTTTTAAAAAAAACTCAGTGATAAGCAAAAATATACAAATTGTCAAGGATTTTGTTTTACTTAGATGCACAATCAATGCCTATAGCAGCAGCAGCAAGAAAACAAAAGGTGTGCTTCACAAGGGAAATCTTCAGTCCAGAACCTCTCCAAAGTGCTAAAAACAAGGATGTTAATTTATGGACTAAGGTACATTAATTACTTTCTATACACCTGAAAGTTGGAAAGTGAATAAGAATCACAGAGGAAGAATTGATGCCTCTGAGATGCGGTACTGGAAAAGAGCACTGACTATCTCATGGACAACTAAGAGACCAAATCTGCTCCAAAGAAGTGCTGTCAGGATGCTCTCAAGAGGCAAAGATAGTGAAGTTTTGTCTCATATACTTCTATCATGTTATCAGAAGTCAGTCCTTAGAAAAAGACATCAGATTGCGAAAGGTGGAAGGTCAGAAAAAGAGAGGAAGACCCTCAACAAAATGGATTAACAAAGACTGTAACTATGAACCTAAGAATGTCTAAGATGGTGAAGATCGGGTAGGTTTCAGATCTGCTGTGAAAAGGTCACTATGAGCTGGAACTGATGGACCTCAGAGAGTGATGTGTTTGCTAGGAAGACTGAAGAATTAATACCTTTGAGTTATGGTGTTGGCAAACAATATTGACCACGAGAATGATGGGAGAAGAAAAATTGATGCCTTTGAGTTGTGTTGGAGAAGAATACTGAATATCCCATGAACTGACTGAAAAAGAACAAACATATGTCTTTGAGAAGTTGAAGCCAGAGTGTTCCTCGAAGGCAAGGATAGCGAAGCTCTGTTGCATACTTTGGACACGCCACTAAGAGAGGCTATTCCTTGTAGGGGGACATCATGCTCCTAATGTTGGATGGATAGCAAAGGAGAGGGAAACCCTCAATCTGTAGCAATGGGCTCAACTGTGTCCGAGATTATGACGTTGGCACAGGATAGGACAGGATTCACATCTGTTGTTTATTAGATTGCTATGAGATGTATTTGATTCAAATTCACCTCATAAAAATGAGAAGAAAGAACAAATTTTCATGGAAGAAATATAATCAGAATGCTTCTTTAAAAGGAAGAGAGTAAGACGTCATTCATCTCACATACTTTGAAAATGTTATCAAGATAATCCTATCCCTAAAGGACATCATGCTTGGTAAAGTAGAACCTTTATGGAAAAAGAGAAAGTTCCTTAAGGAGATGGATTGACAGCAGCAATGATTACAAATATGGCAACAATTGTGAGGATGGCATAAGAGAGGGCATTGTTTTGTTCTGTGTACATAGCACTGTTGTGAGTTGAAAAGGAATTGAAGACATTCACCAAATACTGATACTGTTATTAGTGGAAAAGTTGTGTGATTATCAGTTTAGATTTTTACTTTCCTTTTCTCTTTCTCACCGCTCCCCTTTCTGGTGGCTTGGAAGTAACTGGGGCCATAAAGGGTAGAACAACTAATGTTCCCAAATCCCCATCTTGCTGTTCCCATGATTCCACCACTCAGGCCTCAAAACGCTGTCCTTGAACCAGCCTCTCCACACTTTGCTTGCTTTAATGTATTTAATATAATCTCTGATATTTAGATCTGTTTTATTTCTTTTAAAATGTTTGATTCTCTTTGAATCTTATAATGGAATACCCGTAAGAAAGTGCTACATTAAAACAAACACCACACATACAAAGCACAAATAACATGTGCAATTGGGACTTAGAAATCAACAAGACTGTCTTTATTTGTGACCAACATGTATATTTTATGTTAGTGTAGCTAAAGATGAATATGGTAAAAATTTTAAAATAATAAATTTTTTTCCTTTCTTCTCTCATTTTTCTCCTTACAAGCCATTCTTAAGGATATATTATTTGTCAGGAACTGTCCTAGATTTAAAGAAAAATGATCTTATTCTTTCCCAAGTTTTTCTCCTGCAGTGTGGATATCCATTGGAAATTGATGGCAGTAGAGGAGAAATCCAGACAGTGTAGATTTTCCCAAAAGGTCCTTCCATGCATTTCCCATTATACCATATCAGTAAGGTAGTATTTTCTCCATTAGGATTTTAAGCAATGTAAATGTATACATTTTACAGGGAAAGTACCATTACACAGTGGAATCAGTACACTTACCTCCATAAGTCAACAGCACCTAGATACATGTAAACACTGAAGTTTTGACTTCTTTTTAGTAAAGTACTTGATTTGGAAATTTTATAATTTATAGTTCTGTTTTTCCATCTACATTCTCACAGCATCTTTTCCCACTTCAAGCTGTCTGGATCTTCCATTGTTGAGGTCTTTAAAATCAAGAGAGAGCTTAGCAGTCTAAGAAACCAAGAATCTAAGATTTGGTTCCAAAACAGAGCAGCCTTGTTTTAGGAAAACAAGTTAAATTGTTGGGTTTTTTTGTTGTTGTTTTTTTTTCTCACTTGGAAAGACACCCATTTCCTATGTCTGTTTTCCTACTTATATCTTTGGAAATTTTGCACAAGTGTGTGTGTGTCTGTCTTTTTATTTCTTTTTCTTCTAGAGTAGTGACCAATTATGTCATATGTCAACATTTTAACCATAAAGGGTTCTGACAAAAAAGCAAGCAGCTCTAATTTCTGAACATTTAGTCCAATGAAGACCATGTTTATGTGTTCATATTTATTTAAACAGTCTTTCTAGTGATTTTAATTAGCTCCTTCATGCCATTTTAGTTAGCTGGGGCTTGGTTAGCACCACATAATGGTTTATAACTACCTGTTACACAGTAGCCAAACCCCAGACAACTGTTTTGAATTTGTTGTGGTGTTGGTCCAAAGAGTAACTGTGGTATAAAGAGTGTAGCGAGTGGGGAGAAGGAAGTGGAAAATACTTGAAAATATATGGAGGGAGGTGCGTCTCAGCAGGAAGAGGCACTGCACCCACAGTATTTTGGGGAAACACTGCTGTTTATTTACACCAGATGGGACCCCTTAAGCTCAAGTGGAAGGGAGCAGGAAAGGTCAAGTGAAGTGGAGATGCCAGTTCTGGAAGAGAACAACAGACTTCCTAGTTTCCCATTCAGGTACTTTGGGGGAATCATTTATGTTGGGCCCTCAGCCCTGTGGGCCTTGGACCAAGAAGGGAACACAAATAATATAGATCCTTCACAAAACACTGTTATACTCTTGGTCACTACATGGTTACAATGACCTAACATCTCCTAAGAAGAGACTCAGATAATGTCAAGAAAGCAGCTGTCTGGCTTCGTTATCCTGAAAAAAACCAAAATAACACTTCTAAAAAACAGAGCCAATGAATACCCCAGATAGAGAGAATCAGAAGGGGGGGGGGGAAATTTGATGTGGAGTTATTTGAACCACTACAGAAGAAGATACAAATGATGGGAGAAAAAAAAAATTAAGAAAGCAAAACCCCCAGACACAAAAATCAAGAAGAAATATACTGATGAGGAAGGAGCAACTTGAACAGCTATGAAGGAAAATGCAAAATATAGAAGAAAAAATTGATAGTATAAAGAGGTACAAGAACTTAAAAATCATCACAAAACAGACAGGGTACAACCAACACAACACTGGAAATAACAGAAAAGTGTGAAAATGCAATCCACAATAATAAGGCCTAAATGACAGAGGTGTCTAACACACTGGTAGGACAAAAAAAGTAAAACTGAAGAGAAGGAACAGAGAGTCAGTGAAGTGGAAGACCAGAACCTCGCTGGAAGCATACTAGAAGAAAAATCAGAGATGAGACATAAAGAAAATGAAGAAAATATTAGAATCATGTGGGATGTCATCAAATAGACTTCAGTCATCAAAATATCTGAGCCAATTCCTTGAAGTATATATCTTTCTCTTCTTCTTTCTCCTTTTTTGTTGAGATAGCTGAATATCCATCGATTGATATCTATCTATATCTATCTATCTATCTATCTATCTATCTATCTATCTATCTATCTATCTATCTATCTATCATCTGTCTTTTACCTCTGGTGACTTAGTTGTAAGGATTTGTGCTGCCAACCCAATGGTAAGTGGTTCTAATACACCAGCTTCTCTGCAGGAGAAAGATGGGCAGTCTCCTGCCATATGATTTACTGCTCTGAAAACTTGTTGGGGACCTGCTGTGAGTTGATTCCAACTCTGTGGTACTCAACAAAAATATGAATCGTACTGATTCATTTTCCTAGCTTCTTGCTGTTAGGTACTGTTGAGTCAAATATGACTCCCAGTGACCCTATGAACAGCCAACCTGAACCCTACCCTATCCTGTGCCATCCTAATCGTCTCTGACATACTAGAGACCATTGTTGAAATCACCATCTCAATCCATCTTGTTGGGATCTTCCTTTGTCCACCCTCCATCTTTCCAAGCATGATGTTCCTTTCCAAGGAATAGCCTCACCTAGCTCCATGTCCAAAGTAGGAAAAATGAAGCTTCACCATCTTAGCCTTCAAGGAGCACTCTGACTGAACCTTTTCCAAAACATGTCTGTTTGTTCTTTTGGCATTCCATGGGGTACTTAGCACTGTTATCCAGCACCACAACTCAAAGACATTCATTCTTCTTCTGTCATCCTTATTCATTGTCCGTCTTTCAGATGCATAGCAGGTAATTGGGAAGACCATGCCCTAAATCAGGTGCACCTTAGTCTTCAAACTGACATCTTTGCTCTTTGCTCTTCAGCATTTTGTAGAGGTCCCTGACAGTGGACTTTCCCAATGCAATCCCCTTGACTAAAATAGGCACCTAACAGAAAATAAAGAATGTGGTTTGTTTTTAGAGTAAAATGATGGCAAATGAAGTTTCTGACCTGTTAGAGGCACTTCCTGTAGCATCCAGGCATCCAGCAGACACTAATGTCTCTACTGTCCTCTCCCACTGTCTCCTCTCTCTTGGATAACTTCCACCCTTTAAGTTCCTAAAACAGTAACCCAAGAAAATCATAATAGTGTTAATTTTTTGTATTTTAAACTATACAAATAATTTCCTTTGCAAACAAATTGACACAGGCCAATGTAAGTTTTGACTAGGACCTCCAACCCTCCTCCAGTAATTTTCATTTTCTTCTCTCAAGGATAAACACTGATCTTTTCAGGATGGATGCATTCCACTGAGACATTTTTCCATACATGTATAGAAATCTGTGTAATTGCTGGCAATATGTAACTATACTCAAGTAGAGTTTCATGGACTTGGGTGTGCTCACACAGAGAACTGAACATGAGACTGAAATTTCCTCTTCTATTCAGTTTATGAAGGAACTGGGTAAACACCTACTCTGGTTTCATGTGAGATCACCATTTGAAAGTGGCATCTTATTTATAAGGATATAAAAAATGAAACTACAATGCTGCTTCTGGTGGTTAACAAAATTAAGACTCAGATGGTCTGAGTTTTGTCCATTTGCCTTTTGTTTCTTTTTAAAATGTGAGTTTATATTGCATTGACTTACCTCTAAGTAGGAATGGCTATCTCCTTACCAAAGATGCACTGGCTATTTAACAAAGTGATTTTTCTGTGTTGTCCTTTTACTTTCTCAAGCACATAGGGAAATCACTCATGCATTCATTTTCATCGAGTCAGAGCTCACTCATAAATCCAGTAGGTTTTCAGAAGCTGTAAATCACATGTAAGGAAATTGTCATCTTTATCCTTCAGAGCTTTTGGAGGGTTCAATACTCCAAAGTTTTGATCTTTGAGTTAACAGTGCAACTTCCTACAGTCTACCTCACCAGAGCTCCCTGACAGGCAAATAGTCATGTCAAATCCAACCTTTCTTGAGACGCATGAGCTGCCCTGACCAATTATAACTGCATTTTTCCCTCTAGTAACTAGTCTTTTCTCTGTTTGCTTATTTCCCTGACACTTAAGTTGTTGTGAGTTGCCATCAAGGGAGCCCTAACTCATTGGCAAGCCATAAGGTAACAAGATACTGCTCAGTACTGCAACTTCCCTGTGATAGGTCAGAGAGAGCTGCTCTTGGGTGCTATTCAGTTGACTGAATCCTAGTGACTGGATAAACAACGGGTCTGAACCTTGCCCTTTCCTGCGTCATCCTCACAGTCTCTTCCACATTCACTTCCTTTGTTATAGTCATGGTGCCAAACCATCTCAGTGAGGATCTTCCTCTCTCTAGCTGACCCTCTGCTGCTCCAAGCAGGAAGTCCTTTTCTGGCCCCTCCTGAAAACATGCCCAAAGTATGTGGGTTGAAAGGTCACCATTCTTGTCTCTAAGGAGCACACCTCTGTCTCCCTCACTCATTGGCCAACTTTCAGATGCATAGGAAGCAACTGAAAATTCCCTGGTTTTCATTACAAGATTAAATAGGATGGGGAAGGGGAAGGAAAGAGGAGAAGGGGAAATCCCAAAAATCAGAGAGATGGGTAAAGATATACAGTAAGAGTTTGCTTTAACACTGTAAAAAGCTAATTGAAACAAACAATGATAATGAAAGCCTATGAATGATTTCTGAAAATACTAATTTGTAAAGTTTCACTCAAAAAAGGAGCAAAAAAGGAAAGTATCAGGGCTTGGATCAGGCACCATTAATCTTTAAATTAATGTCCTTGCTCTTTAGCATTGTAAAGAAGTCCTTGACAGCTTTTCCTAATGCAACACATTGCTTGATTTCTTTACTGCCCTTACTATGGATGTTACTTGCAAATTCAAGTAAAATTAAGTCGTTGACAACTTCAATCTTTTCTCCACCTATCAGGTTGTTGGTCTAGTGGTTAGTATTTTTGTTTTCTTGATGTTGAGATGTAAGCGAAATTGAAATCTGTAGTCTTTGATCTTCAACAGTAAAGCTTCAAGTCATCTTCACTTTCTGCAAGCAAAGATGTGTCATCTACATAATGAAGTAGATTGAGGTTTTATTGACTGATTTTCAGAAATATGTTGTTGTTGTTGTTGTTGTTATGTGCTGTCTAGTCGCTTGCGACTCATAGCGACCCTATGTACAACAGCCCTAAACTCTGTTCTGTCCTGTGCCAATCTCATTGTCTCCGACAAACTCATTCCAATTACCCCAGTCGCCAAATCAATCCATCTCCTAGAGGGTCTTCCCCTCCTGTGCCTGCCCTCCACTCTCCCAAGCATGATGTCCTTCTCCAAGAACCAGTCTCTCCTTAAAACATGACCAAAGTATGTCAGATAAAGCCTCAGAATCCTTGCCTCCAAGAAGCAGCCTGGTTAACCCTCTTCAGGGTGAATCTGTTTTCTTAGCAGTCCCTGGTACCCTCAATAGTCTTCTCCAGCACCACATTTTAAAGGCATCGATTCTCCTTCTATCCTCCTTAGTCATTGTCCAACTCTTTGACACATAACAAGTGATTGCAAAGACCATGGTCTGTATCAGATGCACCTTAGTCTCCAGAAAGACACCGTTGCTCTTCAGTACTTTAGAGAGGTCCCTAACAGCAGACTTTCCCATCGCAATACGTCTTTTAATTTCCTGGCTGCTGCTGCCAAGAGTGTTGATTGTGGAGCCAAGAAGACTAAAGCTGTGAACAATCTCAATCTCTTCACCAACCATCTTGATGCTTCCAGTTGGTTCAGTGGTGAAAATCTTTGTCTTCTTGACATTGAGCCTCAATCCATATTGAAGGCAGCATTCCTTGACCGTCTGCAGCAAATGCTTCAGGTCCTCCTCAGTTTCAGCAAGCAGGGTTGTGTCATCTGCATAACACAGATTGTTGACTCCACCAATCCTGATGCCGCATTTCTCCTCATAGAGCCCAGCCTCCTAGATGATCTGTTCTGCATACAGGTTGAAAAGGTATGGAGACAGGACACATCCCTGGCATACGCCCTACCCAATTTTGAACCATGCAGTGCTTGCTTGCTCTGTTATGACGACTGCCTCTTGGTTCAAGTGTAGGTTTCTCATTAGCACGATCAAGTGTTCTGGGATTTCCATTCTTCTCAGAGTCAGCCACAGTTTGTTATGGTCCACACAGTCAAATGCCTCTGACTTTTCTTCTTAGCCAGTCTCAGCCTAGAAGCTTCACTGAATGCTCAGCATCCTAGTAGCCTTCACACCTCCATTGGCAGATGGGTGGTAGCTTATGAGGTGTATTGGTCGGAAACTGAACCTGGGTACATCCGGCTCTGATGGAGTAATCCATAGGGAATGATGCTGCTAGTCCAAAGGCCACCCTCTCTGGCAATTTGAATCCACCAGTGACTCTGTGGCAGAAAGATAGTCAATATCCTCCTATGCAAATTAATCTTGCAAATGCACTGGAGGGTTAGCTACTCAATTGCAATAGATTTTTGGTTTGCTTGCTTATTTGTTCTGATCTTACATGGAAATTAAGAATCCTACCACTCAACATCAAGAAAACAAAGATTCTCACCCTTGAGCCAATTGGCAGCATCAGTATGGATGGTAAAGAGATTGAGATTGTTCACAACTCTAGTTTACTTGGTTCCACAGTCAACTCTCTTGGTACCAGCAGCCAGGAAATCAAGAGATGAATTGCATTGGCAAAGTCAGCTATCAGGGACCTCTGCAGAGTACTTAAGAGCAACAATGTCAGACTGGAGACTAAGGTGCACCTGATCTGGGCTAAAGACTTCGCGATTGTGTGCTATGTATCGGAGAGATGGACAGTGATTAGGGATGATAGAGAATCGATGCCTTTGAGCTGTGGTGCTAGAGAAGAGTGTTGAATATACCATGGACTGCTAGGAGAACAAATAGTTTTGTCCTAAAAAGGGTGAAGCCAGCCTGCTCTCTGGAGGCAAAAATTCTGAAGCTTCGTGTAACATACTTTGGGTATGGGACTAGTCCTTGAAAAGGGACATAATGTTTGGGAGAGTGGAGGGACAGCTCAGGAGAGGAAGACCCTCGATGAGGTGGATTGTTTCAGTAATAGAAGCAGTGGGAGTAGGTATGTTGGAGACATTGAGGTTGGCACAAGATAGAGCAGGGTTTAGTGCTCTTGTACATAGCATCTCTATGAGTCACAAGCAACTCAACGGCACATAACAATAACAACCATTGAACCAGGAAGCTCTCGTAGCCTAGTGGTAAGAAGCTGTACCACAACCCCGAAGGCAGTTGAATCGACCAGCTGCTCCACAGGAAAAGGATGGGCAGTCTCCTCCTGTGCCATTAACTGCCTCTGAAAACCTGCCAGAGGGTCAACTGTGGGTCACTTCTGACTCTATGGCACACAACCACCATCACCACTGAACCACCACTGCTCCATTATATAGCAGCCTAATTTTCACCAGGATTTAGTTCCTTTCAAGGAACTAAAATCACAAAACACTCATTATTAGCTCAACTTCTTTTATGTAATTATTTCAATCTAAGAAAATAGACGTTTTAAAAGGAAATCCAAATTAGTTCTTTTTCATTTTCAGTACAATTTTTCTTACGTGTAACTAAAGCCTCTGTTCACATTTTCATAAAGCTGGAAAACTCAAGTCCTTGGTTCACTCCCCTCTTCCAATTTTGCTTCCCCTATTGTATTGTTTTTATTTTTTTAAAATTTTGTTAATTTTAATGAACATTTACTGAGATTTTGGATTTCCAATCATTCATTGTTGCATTTTTCTCCCTGCCCACTTCTCCCTCACCCCAGGTCTCTCTTCCTTTGAAAAGTGAAAGAAAAATTCTTCATTGGTATACAATACCTCCCTCCCTGGGTACACTCCACTATGCAACCCTCATTCAGGACTCGTCATAACCATAATACCCAATCATATATCACTTTTACACAGTTCTCTCCCTCAACTGTTTCAATGCAGTATACATAATTTATCCAATTTTTCTCAGTCTCACCCCAACCCTAATGTCAGTCCCATTCTACAACAGTGGCACTAAGCAGTATTTGTCTTTTTGTGACTGAGATAGAT
>NW_006399851.1:5171457-5176826 GCF_000299155.1 Elephantulus edwardii
TTCCTGTGCTAACCATAATACTCAATATTTTATCAGTCAATGTTCCCGAAAGAGAAGCCTATAGTCTGCCTTCACTTAGGTAATTCCTATTTGCCTCCTTCTTCCCTCTCTTCCTTCCTTCTATCCTAAACTTTAGTTACAAATTTCCATCTCTCCATTGAAATTATCCTTACTAATGTGACCTCACTGATTAAAAAAAAATAAAAATAGACATTATGAATTGCTCTGTCTGCTGCACTTAAAATTATTGAAATGATTGAGCACTTCTTCCCTCCTAGACCTGTCTTTCTTGGAGCCTCTGAGTAGTGCAAGCAAGCAAGCACTTGGCTGTTAAAGGGGTCAGGGATATTGATTCCCACCCCACCCCCAAGAAGCTCCAATAGAGTGTAGAAGTTATCGAACAACACCATTGATATACCACATGCAAGTAAAATCTGAAGATTTAAAAAAGTCAGCTGGAACAGTATAAGACCACAAAACGTGGAGACATTAAAGTCATATTCAGAAGAAACAAAGAAACAAGGGCTATCATTGGTGACGTCAGATGGATTTTGGCTAAATGCAGAGAATACAAGAAAGATTTACTTGTGTTTTATTGACTATGCAAATCATTTGAATGTGTGAACAAAAATAAGATGTGGTTAATGTTATAAGAAGGAAAATGCCAGAATACTTAATTTTATGCAGGTGAAATATATTCCTACACCAAAAGCTGTTGTCTGAACAGAGCCAGAGAATATTCCTTGATTTAAAATCAAGAATGGTGTGCATTAAGGCTATATTCTTTCACCATAACTATTCAATCTGTATGCTGATCAAATCCTTCAAGAAGCTAGACTCTACGAAGAAGAATGTGCATCAGGGTCAGAGAAGTACTCTTCAACAACCTGCGTCATGCAGATGACACACCTTGCTTGTAGGAAGTGAAGAGGACTTGAAACACTTGCTGTATAAAGGCAAAGACTGTAGTCTTCAATATTGGTTGCATCTCAACATCAAGAAACAAAAGTCCAATAGACAACATCATGATAGATGGAGGAAAAAATTGAAATTATCAACAATTTCATTTTACTTGGCTCCACAATCAACATCCATGGTAGCAGCAGTCAAGGAAAGAAAAGATAAGTTGCATTAGAAAAATCTGTTGTCAAGGACTTCGTCAAAGTGCTAAAGATTATCGGTGTCAGTTTAAAGATGAAGATGCAGCTGATCAAGCCAAAATACTTCCAATTGCTTTGTATACATCTGGAAGTTTCATAATTAATAGGGATAGTTAAAGAAGTATTAACGCCTTTTAACTGTGGTGTTAGAGAAGAGTACTGAATATTCCATGGACTTCCAAAAGAACAAGCAAGTCTGTCTTGGAGTAAGTGCAACCAGAGGACCACTTAGAGGCAAAGATGGTTTAAAGTTTGTCTCACATACTTTAGGAATTTTGTCTGGAAAGTCCAGTCCTTGGAAAAAGCCAACATGCTGAGAAAGATGGAGAGTCAAAGGAAGACAAGAAGATCGTCAACAAGATAAATTGACACAATGACCCTAACAGTTGGCTCTAGTGTGATGGAGATAGTAAGATGACACAGGGCAGGGTAGGCCTTTGATCTGTTATTCACAGAGTTGCTGTGAGTCTCAGCCAACCCGTAGGCACATAAAAAAGCAACAGCATAAAGTTAAGAGAGTAACATTTTTCCAAGGGTTAAACCTTGAAGGCAGGAAGAGAGAGAGAATAAACGAGACTCACAGAAATAGAAATTATAGGGAAGGAATAAGAAAAGTGCTGTAATTATAATGTTATAAACATGTAATTGTAATGTTCTAAATCAAAATGTGTATGAATGGTTAAATGGGGGCGGGGAATCAAGGTTCTTTGTATGTGTTCATTTAATGACAATTAAAAAAAATCTTTTACTAAAATAATGAGAGAAATACAATGAGGTGCAGTATATTCTATGGCAAAGGACTTTGTTTTGTTTTTCTTTTTTGTTTCCCTTTCTTTGGTAGACAGCATTCAAACTTAACCCCCTTCACTCACTGCTGTGCAGATTTCAGCCTTGGACCATGTTCGTTTTCACTTTGCAGCTCTCCTGGTCAACTCATCTAACCCATCCAGGTCTCTACTGGGCCATCTCCTTCTGCACTCCTGTCACTAATGTGATTAACGTGAGTATCTGTCCAAACGCTTTGCCAACTTTTTTTTCCCTTGCATTTTAACCTCATTCAGTCACCAAATCTTGTTCAAAAAGAAATGTCTCAAGTCTGGTTGATCAATTCAGTTCCCTCTGTCCCTACCACAATCTTAGTTTAGGTTCTTACTGCTTAGATTATGAATGACAATTCATAATTGTTGTAGATCTCTTCTAAACTCTAACCCTTATCACATGGCAAATTCTCAGAAGATTCTAACAGAATTAGCATTTCCACAATATTGAATAGTCCTAGAGACAGATTTTCAAATCTGCTTTTTCAACTAGCTTAATGACGTCCATCAACTCTGTGACCTATACAATAACTCTGAAAGGACATAGATAGTGAATCTAGATAATATTCAGCCTTGTCCACCTCTGAAATCTTGCAGTGGGACAATTAATACATTTGGTGCTAACTGAAAGGTTTGAGATTTTAATCAGAAACATCTTAGAAGAACGACCTGGCAGTCTATTTCTGGAAGACCAGCCTTTGAAAACCCCATGGCAAACAGATCTACTCTGATGCACTTGAAGCTACCATGAAGCCCAGCTAACTTATCAACAAGGCCTTTTTTCCATTTATTCTCCCTTCCAGTGGACTGCCCACTCCTGTCACACTTAACTTTCCTAATAGCTCACGATTTCTCATAATTATGGCTTTGCAAAAGCTGAAATGCCTTTTCCCCTTCTTTTTTATGAGGCCCCTGATGTCATTTAAAATCCCACCCACCTGGACAAGATGAGCCCTCCTTTCATGTGTGCATTTACCACACACCCGATAGCCCCATAGGGTGGCTCCTTCTCCTGGTCCTCAGTGCTTTGGGGGACTGGGTGGCACTGTTTATTAGTTTGTGAGACTATATTTAAAGATGTTGGGAAAGTTACATGGAGGTGTTGCACTGACATCACCTGTGAGTTTGGTTAAGTGTAGTTTTTCTAGCCTGTCCTATAATGCTGAGTCAGTTTGCCAGAAGAGCGAGACTCAGAAACACTCACACTTTAGATGATTCTTATGTATGTGAAAACTGAGAGTGATTTGATACATAAGGCTGTAGTGAAAAGTCTTTCGAAAAGTACTCCCACGAATTAGCTGTACTTCCTTCATTCCACTGGAGCGTCATGTGAATGGAGCCAGACTCGGGGAATTTGGCTCAGCCAGGGATCAGAGTGACCTAATGGGAAACAGCTTTGCATTATTCTATAATCAAGTCATGCAAAACACCTATTGTCCTGTCAAAAACCAAATATGCTGGGGTCATTCAAAGTCCTGGAGATGGTTGGCTTTGATAAGAAGGGATCACACATTCTTGCTCAAGTGAAAACTAGTCTTGCAGGCATACTCTGAATTTTTAACCCACCAAAACCAAGTTCTTAAACTTAAGCATTCCACAGTACTTTCTAAATGTCTCACCATTTCAATTGTTTGGCTAGTCAGTTTAGTCACTCCAGTTCCAGATAAGAGCCCACCCTGCTGACATTTATCAGATTACCAATGACCTTTTTTTAAGCTTTCCAGATTTGAGATGAAACTGAGGAACAAGTGTGAAAATAAGCATATCTCCTTTTGGCTCTAGGACATTAAAATGTCTTTTTAAATGTCAACCCTAGATTTTTTTTTTATCTCTATCTACATGATCTTCTGTTCTATCTTAAAGTACAAAGTAAGACAAGGCAAACACTTTAAGACTATGTGTTATCTAAAAGATTTCTGGTATTCTCTGCTTTCAGGTATGATCCATCTGACATGAGCAATGATATCCCTCTTTCCACAGCCACTTCTGAACCCAACTTGAATTTCAGGAAGCTCCCTATTGATGTACCATTCCAGGTGTTTTTAAACAATCTTCAAGAAGATTTTACTTGCATGTGATAGTAACTATATTGTTTGATAATATCTACGTTCTACTGAATACATTTTGCTTGGAATGGGGACAAATATATGGATATCTTCCATCCAGTTGGGTCTATCCTAAATTTCTTAACACAAGTTAGATGTCCAGAGCTGGATCTGCTTGGAAAATGCCAGTTGGAATGACATCATTTTCTGGAGCATTATTTTTTGTTAAGTCTTCAGTGCAACTTAACTTCCTTTTTTATTACCATTGGTTTTTGAACATATACTACTTCCTAAAATGGTTCTTCCTCAACCAATTCTTTTTGATATGGTGACTCTGTGTATTCTTTCCATCTTCTTTTGATACTTCTGCATCATTTGAAATTTTGTTTATAGAATCCTTCAGTATTGCAACTCTGTGTTTAATTTGTTCTTCAGTTCTTTTATCTTGAGAAATGGCAAACATGCTCTTCCCTTTTGGTGTTCTAAATGCAGCTCTTTGTACACTTTGTTATAATACTTTGCTTTGTCTTCTTAAGTTGCCCTTTAAAATATTCTGTTCCTCCCTCATTTTTTTCCATTTGGTTTTGCATCTCCAAGTTCTAGTACAAGTTTTAGAATCTCTTTTTACATCCATTTTAGTCTTTTCTTTCTTCTTTCTGTTTGTAATGATCTTTTGCTTACTGTATGGATAATTTTCCTTATGTCATCCTACAACTTGAGTGGTCTTTGATGATTAGTTTTCCATGGATTAAATATATTCTTGAGATGATTTTAAAATCCAGTTGGGATAAACACAAGGTTGTATTGGGGTTCTTCTGGACTTACTTTTATTTTCTTTAAATTCAGTTTGGACTTGAACATGAGTAATTGATGTCAGATTGCCCTTAGTTGAAAGCAGAGAATACCAGAAAAAATGTTTTCTTGATTATGAAAATGCATTTAGTTGTGTGGATCATAACAAATTATGGGTAACATTAAGAAAAGGGGGGCGGGGAGGGAAAGACCTCGCCAATATTCTAAAGAGTAAGGAGGTTAGTTTAAAGATTAAAGTATTCCAGATTCAGCCCAGGATATTTTTCAGTTGCTTCCTAGGCATCTGAAAGTTGGACAGCGAATAAGGGAGACCAAAGAAAAACTGATGTTTTTTATGTAATTGTGGAGTAGAATCTGGATAAGAGGTACGTGAGAACTGTTGTTATTGTTATGTGCCATCGAGTCGCTTGCGACTCATAGCGACCCTAAGTACAACAGCCCTAAACTCCGCTCTGTCCTGTGCCAATCGCATTGTCTCTGACACTCCCAACCCAATTATCCCAGTCACTGAATCAATCCACCTCATAGAGGGC
>NW_006399851.1:5184106-5185356 GCF_000299155.1 Elephantulus edwardii
TTTTCTTTGTACAAGTCTTTTGTGTCTCTAGATAGGTTAACTACCAAGTATCTCAATTTGTAGTTGGCTATTGTAAATGGTGTTGCTTTCTTAGTATCCTTCTCTGTGTATTCTTTGTTACTGTAGATGAATCCAATTTATTTTCAGATATTGATCTTGTATCCTGCAACCCTACTAAGCTGGTCCACTAACTTTAACAGTTTTTATTGTTGTTGTTGAGTCCTTGGGTTTTTTTGTGTGCGTCTGTGTGTTTGGTTTTTTTTTTTTTTTTGGTGTACACTATCATTTCATCTGCATATAGTGATGGTTTAGTCATCTCTTTGCCGAATGGGATGCTTTTTATTTCCTTTTCTTATTGCCCTAGAAAGTACTTCCAATACAATATTAGATATAAGTGGTGACAGTGGGCATCCCTGACTGGCCCCTGTTCGCAAGGAAAATACTATTAGTCTTTCTCCATTGAGAATGATATTGGCTCTTGTTTTGCATATATACTTTTTACTATGTTGAGAAAATTCCCTTCTATTCCAATTTTGCTGAATGTCTTAATCAGGAAAAGGTGTTGGATTTTATCAAATGCCTTTTCTACATCAATTGCTAAGATCACATGGTTCTTGTTATTTGCTTTGTTAATACAGTGAATTATGTTGCTTGTCTTATGTTGAATTGAACCATCCTTGTATACCTCTTGTGAATCCCACTTGGTCATGATGAATTATTTTTTTTATGTGTTTTTGGATTCCATTGGCTAGTGGATTTTGTTAAGTATTTTTGTGTCTATGTTCATGAGAGATATTGGTCTATGGTTTTCTTTTTTGGTAGTATCTTTGCCTGGTTTTGGTATTAGAGTTGTGCTTGCTTCATAGAATGTCTCCAGGAGTGTTCTTTCTTTTTCTATTTCTTTAAATAATTTAAGTAGAATTGGTGATACATCTTCTCTGAAAGAGAATTCAGCTGTGAAGCCATCTGGTCCAGGATTTTTGTGGGGAGTCATTTTATGACCTGCTCAATTTTTTCTTTTGTGATGAAATTTCTTCTTTTGTATCTGGTCAAGTGTTCTACATCTGACTGTATCAATGTACACAGGGCATGTGTTTCAAGGAATTTTTCCGTTTCCTCTAAGCTTGCAAATTTATAAGAGTATGGCAGCATTAGGATGGATGACGAAGAGATTGAGAGTGTTCACAGCTTCAGTTTGCTAGGCTCCACAGTCAACACTCTTGCCACCAGCAGTCAGGAAATCAAAAAGC
>NW_006399851.1:5185903-5193329 GCF_000299155.1 Elephantulus edwardii
CCTTTTAATTTCCTGGCTACTGGTGCCAAGAGTGTTGACGGTGGAACTAGAAAAGAAAATAAAGATAGTAGGCAGTAGTGGTTGTTATGTGTCCTTGAGGCAGAATGGACTCATAGCTGACCCTCCAGCAGGTTTTCAGAGACTTCCTATCAGACAGGGTGAGACAGCCCATATTCCTCCCAAAGAGCAACTGGTGGGTTCAAATTGTGTGTCTTTGGTTTGACAGTGCAACTCCTCACCCACTAGGCCATCAGAATACTTAATTAAAATGGGTAGTCCCTTCATAGAGAAATTCAGACCTGTGTATAGCTTTGAAGAAGAATCATAGAGTATAGACAAGTAATTAAACCAACATTGAGGTCGCACATGGAGTTCTGAGTGACACAAACTGTTAAATACTCAACTACTAACTTAGAGATGCGTCAGAAGAAAGTCCTGGCTATCTGCTTCTTACAGGACTTGTAAAGTCTTCGGAGCACAGTTCTACTCTATAACACAGGGGTTCATAGCATCTCCTTGTATAGACCTATACCTTTCCCTATCCTGAACCATCAGTTGTAGTAGACTCAATAACACCAAATAACAAACGTGGATAATCCAGGATAATCTTCCTATTTCATGTTTCTTAATTTAATCATGGATTTCCTAAGTGGTTAATGACTGAACTACTAACATAAAGATTGGCAACTCCAACCCATCCAGAGTAGCATTGGAGATAAGGCCTGGAGGACTGCTTCCTGCAGTGTTACAACATTATAAACTCTGTAAAGTGCAGTTCTTTACATATGTGGGGTCTCTGAGTTGAACCTACTCAATGGCATTAACAACAACAGGAAGGTAATAAATCCTCAAAATTCCTTTTTGTCACATAGATAGCTTATTCACAGTTTCTGAGAATCAAGGCTTGAACAAGTCCTGATAAGGCCATGTATGCCTACTAAGTACAGAGATTAATATCTAATGTTCAGAGAGGTTGAGTGATCTATTTACCCAGATCACAAAGTTGATAGGCACCTGATTTATTAAAGTCCTTCAGATTCTCAACTAATGTAAATTTATGATAAAAAGAATGGAGAGTAGAAATGCAAACAGCCTGAATAAACATCCGGTCCAACTTCCAAAAACGGGTCCCTTATTTATTCTCACCTACCAAATAAAATCCAAACCCATTCTAACATATAGTGACCCTAGAGGACTGAGTAGATGTACTCTATAGGGTTTTCAAGATGATAAATGATTATAGAAGCAGGCTGCCATATTTCTCCCATAGAGCAGGAAGCTGAAGGATTCAAACTGCTGACCTTACAGTTAGCAGTCAAGTTCTTTAACCACTGTATCACCATGGCTCCTTCTCCATGTACAGCAGTAGACACCAAATAGCAACACTGCCTGTGTCTGTTCCCACTCTCTACACTTCTCAAATCTTCTCTAGCTCTCCCTCCTACATCTCTTATGCATAGGTTCTTGAATTCCATTTCTTCATGGCCGCACCCACTAATAGCTAAGTTTTCCTATCCTTCTCTTACATGTGTCTCTCTATGTTTTACATTCAGACTCCTAAGGAGAGGATCTGATGAAGCCTTATGACCCTTATCAGGTCATCATGTAGATGCCTTCCATTAAGTTGTCTCATTAAATTTTTCCAAAAGAACTATTCTTGTTTCTATCAGCCAAGACTTTATAAATAAGACCGTTTATATGTAAGAAATTCCTTGAGACCACTTTTCTCAAGGTTTGGTCTGAGGTAAGGTGGACACAGAGTCCTGAAAAAACCCTAGGCCAGCTTTGCTTGACAGAAGATGCCTGTAAATAACACTACCATTTCCGGTAAGCAGATTCGGATTCCTGGATGCCATGTAAGTCAGAGAAGAATTCCACTCCAGAAAGCTCTCAGCACTGAGGGCCTTTCAGGAGTAGATCACCAAGCCTTTCTTCCCAGGTGCCACAGATGTGCTCACATCCCTAACCTCGGGCTTGGTAGCTGAGCCTGTTAGTCCTCTGCGCCTCTCAGGGACTTACTAACGTTGAAACCTAACTGAAAACCACAACTAGCAATTCTGAGCTGAACCAGAGAGTGAGAGAATGGTGTCCAGAACTGGCATTGTAGACTAACACTTTAAAGCAGAAATAAAAGCATAGATCGTTGCTTTCAGTTGCTTTAAAGCTCTAATTGTTGTTTGCCATCTAGTTGGAAAAGACTCATAGCTGACTCTTTCAGAGAGTTTTCCAGAGGGTGTAAATTGTGCTGGAGGAAGTTTCCCTTCCTTATCCCGTGGAGCAGCTGGTAGATTTGAATCACATGCCATTGGGACTGCAACTCAACTTCTACCACTAGGCCACTAGAGCTCTAATTGCTGGTCTTCAGTAGAGATCAAAAGCTCTATTTTAATCCAAAACTCTAATTGCTGATCTTTAACCCAGAAGCCAAACAGGCTTATCACTAACTGTTCCAGAATGAAAACCATTTTTATGAGTAAGCGGGACCTCTCACAAACCACACAGGGCCTTGGGAAATCAGGCTTTGGAAAGGGAACCCTGTTGTTTCTAAATTTTGTACCCAGATAGTCTCAGTCACATTTTTTCTCTCAAAGGGGAAATGGTCTCATAAATGTAGAAAGAATGACAATCTAAATGAGCCGCAGAAGGGAAAAAGCCCTCTTGGGCATGTTGAGCACAGCCACTGCCGCCCCCGTCCTATTGGAAGAATGTGGCTGTAAAAGTTGCATTGAGTAATTCCCACAAAAATGGGTGCTGCAGTCAGCTCTCAGAGGTCAGCTCGATCTCAACTTGGCCGTCTCTTGTTGGGACATGCAATCTGGGCTGTTTAAACTATGGTTTCCAGGCAACTGAAACTGAAATCTGATTTCAAATTTCAATTGATTACAGGGGAGAAAGTAGCCATATGATAGGTAGTGGTCTTCATGCATCCAGTTTTTCCTAGAATGTGTTAATTTTTTTTTTTTTTTTACAAAGGCAGCACAGCTTGGCCACAGCTATCTGTGTGGCATGTGAGCCCAGGAGGGCAGTGGCAGCAGAAGTATCCACACAGCTTGCCCCTTTAGAAATCCCTTTGTGCCCAAACTCCCTACTAGGTGGTAGGCAGTGTTCTCCCCTCTCCTCTCAAGAACCAACTCTTCCTCAAGACACCTGTGACATATTTTATATGAACCAGAAGCTCTCAATGTTCCTCTCACATTGTGCAGACTATGCCATACCTAGGCTGCAATGAGCCCCTAAATTAGTGTGGACATCTCCTCTGACTACAGAGCCTTTCTTTCTTACTGGACCCCTAACCCAACACACTCCACTGCCATGCATGGCTGGTGTGTCAGATCAGCTGTGATTATCTCTGTAGTCATCTCTGACTGAGTACCCTGCCACACTCATCTGCTGGACTTAAGAGGGCACTGTCTCTATGCAATCACACTGGACTGGACTACAGTGAGGCCAGCAGAAATTCTATTCCAGGCTGGGTGCCCCACCTCTTAATCCTCGACACACAACAGACCAGAAGAGGGGCGGGCGAGATGGTTTGGTTTTCTATTTCTCATAGCATGCATGTTTGTTTTATGATTTTGTATACCTACTTGTTTTATGCTTTGCTCGTATGAGTACAGTACTTACCTGTCAGTTTGTTGTATTAGAATTTTGATTTACATGCTGAGGCTTATTTAATGGTTTGTATATGTTTTGTAGTTTTCCAGTTTTGTATGCCTATTTGTTTATCATTTGCTCTCATGGCTCTTATTTTCCTGTACTAGAGTGACTTGTTGGTTGCCGTAAAGCTGGAAGCTATGCCACCAGTATTTCAAAACTAGAGGCAGGGTCACCCATGGTGGTTGGGTTTCAGCTGAGCTTCCAGATTAAGAGATTAAGAAGTAGAATTGGCCATTCATGCATGAAATAAAAGGCCTCCAAAAATCCTATGAATAACTAAAGCATATGTTGGATATAGAATAGAGCCCTCCATATGGGAAAGTATCAAAAAATGAGGTGAAAAGAGTCGAAATATCCGTTAATTGGAATGTGGAATACACGAAGTATGACTCTAGGAGAATTGGAAGCTGTAAAAAAATGAAATAAAAAAAGAAAAGATCAAGACCCTAGGCACTAGTGAACTGAAATGGACTTGTATTGACCACTTTGAACCAGACAATCACATGATCTGTTACGCCAGGAATGACAAAATGAAGAATGCTATTGCATTAGTAGTCAGAAAGAACATTTCAGAATCTATCCTGAAGTACAATGCTGTGTCTATGCATAAAAGGGAGACTTGTTTAAACACAATTATTCAATATATGCACCAACATGGACTGCTAAGAAAATGAACAGGTTCATCCCAAAAAGGGTTAAATTAAGCTGCTCCTTGGAGGCAAGGTTTCTGAAGCTTCAACTTACTTTGGCCATGCTGCAAGGAGGGACCAATCCTTGGAGAAGGACGTCATGCTTGGGAGGGTAGAGGGACAGCACAGGAGAGGAAGACCCTCTGTGAGGTAGATTGATTCAGTGACTGGGGTAATGGGGTAGGTGTGTCAGAGACAGTGAGATTGGCACAGGATAGTTCATGGTTTAGGGCTGTACATAGGGTCACTATTAGTAGCAGGTGACCCAACAGCACATAACAACAACAATATGCACCAACAACTAAAGCCAAAGATCAAGAGATTATGGACTTCTACCAACTTTTGATGTCTGAAATTGATTAAACATGCAATCAAGGCGGATTACTTTAGGAAGTAGTATATGATTAAGAATCAGTGGTAATGAAGGAAGAATTTCAAGCACCACTGAAGGTACTGGGAAAAAAAAATTAAGAAAGGGCCCATATAAGAAATAAAGTAAGGACTCAGGGACTGATGGACACTTTTTTTTACTTTTAATTTTTTTTATTTTATGTGATTTGCTTACAAAGTTCATATATATTGTGTTTTCACACTATTCTTCATTCACATTCTGTTTCATACAATCATTACCATGCATTACATTTTATTAAATTCATCACCATTGGAGTATGCCCATCATTAGCCTGTCTTTTCAGGCCCTGGCCAGCAGATTTTTCCAAGTTCCATTACCCCCTCTTCAACTCACCAAATTATGCAAGCCTGTGTTTTCACCCCTACCCATCCTCACCCCTCTGCTCCCACCACTTCCTCCCTTGAGTTCACACACATATTTTAATAGTTATCCTTCCATTTTTACAATAATGATCTTAGGCAGTATTTGTCCTTATGAGACTGACTTCGTTCACTCAGCATAATGCTCTCCAGCCTCTCCCAAGTTACATGGTATTTTTCAAAATCATTGCTCCCGAGTGCTGCAAGGTATTCCATAATAGTGAGAATGTACCATAATTTCTCAATCCATTTGGCTGTGATTGGACATTTGGGCCAGTTCCGTGTTCTTGCAATGGTGAATAATGCTGCTATGAACATGGCTATACAAAATTCTGTTTATGTCTCAGTTCTAATTTCCTTGAAGTATATTCTTAACAGTGGAATAGCTGGGTCATATGGAGTCTCTATATGTTCAACTTTTTGAGGAAATGCCAGACTGTCTTCTAGAGTGCTTGCACCATTTTTTAATCCCACTAACAGTGCATGAGAGTTTCCACCTCTCCACACCCTCTCCAACATTTATTGCTTGCTTGCTGCCCTACTAAACTTTGCCACTACTACTGGGATGAAATGGTATCTCATTGTGGTTTTGATTTGCATCTTTCTTATTACCAGTGGCTTTGAGCATGTCTTCATGAGTCTGTTGTCCACCTGAATGTCTTCCTCTGTGAAAATTCTTTCCATGTCTTTTGCCCATTTTGTAATTGAGTTATCAGTCTTTTTCATCTGGAGGTCCAGGAGTGTTCTGTGTACTTTTGTTATGATACCTTTGTCCGAGATGATGTTGTTGTTATGTGTCGTTGAGTCAACTCTGCTCTGTCCTGTGTCAATAGCACTGTCTCTGACACACCCATCCCGATTACCCCAGTCACTGAATCAATCCACCTCATAGAGGGTCTTCCTCTCCTGTGCTGTCTCTCCACCCTCCCAAGCATGATGTCCCTCTCCAAGGACTGGTCCCTCCTTACAACATGTCCAAAGCATGTTAGACGGAGCCTCAGAATCCTTGCCTCCAAGGAGACACCCGATTTAACCCTTTCCAGGATGAACCTGTTTGTTTTCCTCCAAGTCCATGGTACCTTCAATACTCTTCTCCAGCACCACAGCTCAAAGGCATCAATTCTCCTTCTTGCCAAATATTTGTTCCCAGTTGGTAGGCTTTCTTTTCACCCTGTTGGAAAAAGTTTTTGATGAGCACAGAGATTGAATCTTTAGAAAGTTCCATTCATCAATTTTATCCTTACCAGATTGTGCATTTCTAGCTCTATTTGGCTTTATACCATAGAATAGGTTTTCTAAGCTTGTTCCCAGTTTGTCTCTGACGAACTTTATCATTTTGGGCTTTACTCCCAGGTCTCCGATCCACCTTAGCTTGATTTTTTTTTTTTTGGGGGGGGAGGGTATGGTGTGAGATGTTTTAGCTTTCTGCAGGTATCAGTATAGTTTTGCCAGCACCATTTCTTGAAGAGGTTGTTATTCCCCAATTTTATGGGTTTTATTTCCTTGTCTAATATCAGTTGACCATAAATAGAAGGGTTCATTTTTGGGCTCACGGTTCTGTCCCATTGGTCTATGTGCCTGTCATGTACCAGTACCATGCTATTTTGGTTACTACCACTGTGTAATAGGTTTTGAGGTCATGGAGTGCTATGCCTCCCAATTCATTTTTGTTTTTCGGAAGTGCTTTGCTTATTCAGGGTCTCTTTCCTCTCTAAATAAACTTGGTTAATTTCCCTTTCGACTTCCTTGAAAAATTAATTTGGTATCTGGATTTGGATTGCATTGAACATGTAGATTGCTTTTGGTAAGACTGTCATTTTCACAATATTGGTTCTTCCTATCCATGAACAGGGTACATTTCCCCATTTCTTTAAGTCTTTAATTGTGTATTGAAGAAATGTTGTGTACTTTTCTTTGTACAAGTCTTTTGTGTCTCTAGATAGGTTAACTACCAAGTATCTCAATTTGTAGTTGGCTATTGTAAATGGTGTTGCTTTCTTAGTATCCTTCTCTGTGTATTCTTTGTTACTGTAGATGAATCCAATTTATTTTCAGATATTGATCTTGTATCCTGCAACCCTACTAAGCTGGTCCACTAACTTTAACAGTTTTTATTGTTGTTGTTGAGTCCTTGGGTTTTTTTGTGTGCGTCTGTGTGTTTGGTTTTTTTTTTTTTTTTGGTGTACACTATCATTTCATCTGCATATAGTGATGGTTTAGTCATCTCTTTGCCGAATGGGATGCTTTTTATTTCCTTTTCTTATTGCCCTAGAAAGTACTTCCAATACAATATTAGATATAAGTGGTGA
>NW_006399851.1:5196897-5209002 GCF_000299155.1 Elephantulus edwardii
GTGACTGGGGTAATCGGGATGGGTGTGTCAGAGGCGGTGTGGTTGGCACAGGATAGAGCAGGGTTTAGGGCTGTTGTGCATAGGGTCGCTATGAGTTGGAAACGACTCGACGGCACATAACCACAACAACATAGCTTTTCATAATATTCTGATTTTATAGATTTAATTTCCTCTGATTCTATTGTGATGTCACCTCTATCATTAATTAATCAAGTTATTAGTGTCTTCTTTTTCTTCTTTTGTTAACTTTGCTAATGGTTTGTAAATTTTATTGACTCTTTCAAAAAAAACAGCTCCTGGTTTTTTTGATGCTTTCAGTTGGTTTTTTTTGTTTTCTGTCTCATTAATTTCAGCTCTTGTTCTTATAATTTCCTTTTTTGGAGAGGTTAGATTGTTGTTCTTTTTCTATTTGATGACGGTGTTGAGTTAGATCATGTACACACCAATCTATGTCTAGAAATATGGAAGATAGCTAAAGCCAAATGACTACAAGAGATCTATATTTGTTCCCATTCAAAAATGTAATCCAACAGAATGTGGAAATTATCTGACAGTATCATTAATATTACATGAAATTAAAGGATGGCGAAGATTATTATTAAAATGGCTGGAACAGTACATCAACAGGGGAATGCCAGATATCCAAGCTGGATTCAAAAGAAGCCATGACAGGAGGTATATTTTTACTGATGTTAGATGAATCTTGGCTGAAAGCAGGGAATGCAAGAAAGATGACTGCTTCTGTTTTGGGGGTTGGTGTCTTTTTGTTGTTGATTTTTTGTTTGTTTTTACTATGAACGGCATTGAGCCTGCTCCAGGCCCTAGCTCCACTCCGGAAGCCAGATGGCTAAGTGGGTAGGAGGGCTGGCATCTCCATGGCAGCTCCTCTTGGTGGCAGTCAGACAAGAGAAGTCTCTGGGGTCTTTTGCATTGTGTGTTATTGTCCTTTTGGCGGTCAAAGGTGGGTGGGTAGCCCTGACCCCTCCAGTAAGGGTAATTAAGGGTGGGGTGGAGCCTGTGGAGCCTACTCCAGGCCCCAACTTCAAATCCTATCAGGCCCGAGGGTCCAGCCTTTAATTGTTTTTGGTGAAACATTCTTCTAGATCCTGTAACCCTGGTATGTCCACTTGCTGTACAGAGGTAACTTGTGGTTGCTGTGAAGCCGAATACTGTTATCCGCGGTGGACAGTGTTTGGTGAAGCTTCCCGATTAAAACAAGCTTGGAAGTAGGAGTGGCATCCACTTCCACCATAGCTTGCCTCTGGAAACCCTAAAGGACGAAAGTTACACAGGAAGTGTCCAGGACTTTCGTTCAGAGGGTGGGTATGAGTCGCCTGCAGGCACTTAACAACAACAGGAAAGGCATTAGGCTGTGTTGATCATACCAAACTATGGATAACATTGAGAATAATGGGAATCTCAGAACACTTAACTGTGCTTATGTAAAACTTTTACATAGACCTTTTTATATATATATAAGCAATTGTTCAAACAGAACAAGGAAACATTGAATAGTTTAAAGTCATAAAAGATGTATGCCAGAGTTCTATCATTTCTCCTATTTACTCTATATGCTAGGAAATCATTAGAGAAGATGGATTCTATGAAGAAGAATGTGACATCAGGATCAGAGGCAGACTCATTAAAAACCTGCATTATGCGTATGATACAATCTTGATTGCTGAAAGTGAGGAGGACTTGAAGCACTTGTTGCAGAAGATCAAAGACTACAGCCTTCAAAATAGATTATATTTCAACATTATGAAAACTCACTACTGGACCAATAGATAACATCATAATAGCTGGAGAAAAGCAAGATGTTGTCAAGGATTTCCTTTTACTGTGATGCACAATCAACATCCATGACAACATCAATCAAGAAATCAAAATATATACCACATGGAGAAAATCTGCTGTCAAGAACTTTTGCAAAGTTCTAGAGAACATTGATGCCATTTTAAAGACTAAGGTGCAACTGAAGCAAGTCCTGATATTTTCAATAGCTTTCTATACATCTGAAAGTTGGACAATAAATAAGGATGATAGAGGAAGAATCTATGTCTTCGAATTGTGGTTGTGTTGTTGTTGTTGTGTACTATAGACTCAGAACCGACCCATAGCTGGCCCTCCAGAGTTTTTTCAGAGTCACTTAATCACATAGGAGGAGATTGCATATCAGACTCCCGCAGGGTAGATGGAGGCCTCAAACTGCATGCCTTTGGGATTGCAGCACAGCTTCTTGCCACTTCCTTGACAAAAGAATAAATGAGTCTGTGTTGGAAGAAATACAACTATGGTGCTCTTTAGAGGTAAAGATGGTAAAACTTCATCTCATATAATATGTGCATGTTGCCAAGAGGGTCTAGTCCTTGGAAAAAGAAATCATGCTTGGAAAGGTGGAAAGTTAAAGAGAGAGAGGAAGATGCTCAACAGCTGGATTAACACCATGACTCTAACAGTGGGATCAAGCATATGGTGCAGGATAGGACAAGTTTCAGATCTGTTTTTCAAAGACTCACTATGAGTTATAGCCAGCTCAATGGAACCTAACAACATATAATCAGAGATTAACAAATGAATTAAGATAAAAAGCAAGTGATTGTTCACTGGCAAGCCAAGAAGAGCATACTCAATTCTGAAGATGACGTACAAGAATAAACATATCTGAACAGAAGAATAGCATCATGGGAATCCTAGAACATTTGATTGTGCTTATGTGAAACCTATCCTTGGACCAGGAAGCAGTCACCAGAACAGAGCAAGGAGACACTGCATGGTTCAAAATTGGGAAGGGTGTATGCCAGGGATGTATTCTGTCTCCATACCTGTTCAATCTATATACAGAACAGATCATGTGGGACACCAGACTGTACAAGGAGCAATGTGACATCAGGATTCAAGGAAGATTCATCTACAACCTGTGTTATGCAGATGACACAACCCTGCTTGCTGAAACTGAGGAGGACATGAAGTGCTTGCTCCAGAAGGCCAAGGACTGCAGCCTTCAATATGGATTGAAGCTCAACATCAAGAAAACAAAGATTCTCACCATTAGGCCAACTGGCAGTATCAGTATGGATGGTGAAGAGATTGAGATTGTTAAACAGGTTTAGTTTGCTTGGCTCCACAATCAACACTGTGGGTACCAGGAGCTAGGAAATCAAGAGACGAATTACATTGGGAAAGTCAGCTGTCAGTGACCTCTCCAGAGTATTAAAAAGCAACAATGTCAGGCTGGAGACTAAGGTGCACCCTATCCAGGCCATAGTTTTTGCAATTGCTTGCTATATGTCAAAGAGCTGGACAATGACTAGGGATGATAGAAAGAGAATTGATGCCTTTGAGCTGTGGTGTTGGAAAAGTGTGTTGAATATACCATGGACTGCCAAGAGAACAAACAGGTTTGTCCTGGAAAAGTGAAACCAGGCTGTTCCTTGAAGGCAAAAATTCTGAAGCTTCGTCTGACATACTTTAGACATGTTATAAGGAGGGTCCAGTCCTTGGAGAGGGGCATCGCGCTTGTGAGGCTGGAGGGACAGTACAGTAGAGAAAGACCCTTGATGAGGTGGATTAATTCAGTCACTGGGACAATGGGGGTAGGTGTGTCAGAGAAAATAAGGTTGGCCAGAATAGAGCAGGGCTTAAGGCTGTTATACATAGGGTCAGTGAGTCGCAAGCAACTTGACAGCACATAATAACAACAACAACAACTCAAAATGCTTATTGAAAAGCAGTCTAGTGTCAGCTGTCCTAAGATATGACTCAAATGCAAACTCACTGCAGTGGGCTCATAGCAACCCTCTACTGAGTTTCTGAGACTAAAAACAGCAATGAGAGGAAACTGGCCAGCTTCTTTCCGTAGTGCCCCTAGTGGATTGAAGCTGCTGAAGATGTACAGCCTTTGGATTAGCAGTGCAACTCGCTAAGCTCGCTACACGTTCAGAGAGCAGAAAAATCAGAGTCTTGACTTCATGGACTTGCACCTTTATGAGATAACAGGGATTTTGTTTTGTTTTGTTTTTTAATTGTGGAAAAGCAAGATGGAAAATAAAAAGGCTATAGTGTTTGAGCCAAGGGTAGCTGCATCCATCCTTCCTGTTTGCTTCTTTTGAGTTAGTTCATGGAGACTCTCTGCATAATGGCTGTCTTGTGCTAAACATTGGTCGTAGTTCAATCGTTAACCACGAAGTTTTTATTAGCTGATTCCCGAAAGGAGATGGACAGATTTTTCTTCCTAGTCCATCTTAACTTGGATGTTATGCTGAAGCCTGTTTGGTATCATAGCAACATGTAAGTCCCAACTGAAAATGAGGTGCCTTGACTAAGAATCAATCTAGCAGGAGTTTGCTGCATGGAAGCCAAAATTCCTACCACTGAACCACCAAAGCCAGTTGTCATAGAATTGATTTCAACTCATGGTGATCCCTCCCACCCGTGTCAGAGTAGAACTGTGCGCCATTGTTTTCATCGGCACACTTTCTTGGAAGCAGACAACCAAGTTTTCATCTGAGGCACCGCTAAAAGCTTTTGACTGGATGCTGAGTGCTCTCGTAGGAGAGAGTTATTCAGCTGAGAAATGATGCAATAGCACAATCGTTCAAAGATCCGGAAGGAAGAGCATTCTGGGTAAATACAGCGGTGTGGCAGAAACAGGGCAGGGGTGGTCAATGAGGCAAAAATTTTAACAATTTATTCTTTTCCAATTCTGCCAACACCATTTATTAAAAAGGCTATCATTTCCCCACCTAACTGATTTAATCTCCTTGTCAAAAATCAGTTGACCATAAATAGATGGGCCAATCTCCCAGTTCTCAATTCTATTCCATCGATCTGTGTGTCTCTTATTGTACCAGTACCATGCTCTCTTAACTACCATGGAAGTGTAGTAGGATTTTAAATCAGAGAGTGAGATGCCTTCTACCTTTTTTTCTATTTTTAAGGAGTGCTTTGCTTATTCGGGACTTCTTTCCATTCCAAATGAAGCTGGAGATTGCCTTTTCCATCTCCTTGAAGAATGGGATTGGTATTTGTATTGGATTGCCTTTGGTAGTACTGCCATTTTCACAATATTGAGTCTTCCTATCCATGAGCAAGAGATATTATTCCACTCCTCTAGGTCTCTTTTTGTTTCTTGTAGTAATGTTTTGTAATTTTCTTTGAATAGATCCTTTGTGCTTCTGGTTAAATTTACTCCCAAGTATTTCATCTTGTGATTAGCTATTGTGAATAGTATTGTTTTTCTTAGCTACAGATTTATATTCTCTTTGTCACTGTAGATAAATCCAACTAATTTTTATATGTTGATCTTGTATCCTGCTACTTTGCTGAATTGTTCAACTATGTCCAATAGTTTTCTTGCTGAGTCTTTAGGGTTTTCTAAGTATACCATCATATCATCTGCATAGAGAGATAATTTTACTCCTCTTTGCCAATTTGGATACCTCTTATGTCTTTCTCTTGTCTTATCACTATTGCTAAGACTTCCAATACAATATTGAATAAGAGAGGTGATAATGGGCATCCTTGCCTAGTTCCTGGTCTTTTCAACTTCTTTTTGTGATTTAAATGAAAGTTTCCAGAGAAGATATGTTTTCCGTTCAATCATTAACACACATTTTGTTTCATAAAATCAATTGTCTTTGTTTCTGTTCATCTCTCTTCCTTGTCTCTTATTTGAGCATTATTCCTAGAGCCCTTTTGACCTTGTATGGTTGAAGCAGTGCTTCCTCTCTGCTGTTAATGATCATTTCATATACTTGTCTGTATTTAGATGACTTGGAAGCAGAAGTGGCATCTACTTACTAAACAACTTGTCTCCAGAAACTCTATGAACTTTGATAAATGTCCATAGTTGTAAAGGGGCTTCAGGCCTTTGGTTCATAGGGTTACTATGAGTTGTTCTCGACTTGAAGGCAATCAGTAACAACAACCTATTTAGCTGAAAGTTAACCTTTGAGTGTAATTTCAGTTCAGACTTGAAGGGTGACTAAGAGTCATAGATTTGGGCTTTAACTAGTGTCTTTCAGACCAGTAATCCTTCCTGGTCTTTTTTCTGATTATGAGTTTCAGCACACACTTCATCCACTCTGGCCAAGATCTTCCACTGTGATACCATTCAGACAAGGCAACAGGAAAAGCCAGGCACCGTCTAGTTCTGATGTATGGGTTGTGGAGACTGAAGTTCACATGATTCACTAGATGTTTAGACCAACAGTCTTTGACTTTCTTTACTGCTCTTTGCTCCAGATGAGGAGAGACAAGTGGTTCATCTTAGTTGACCATTTGCAAAATGCAAGAACTGTTGAGAACAAATTAGATGAAACTAAGTGGAAGGAACAAAGCAAGGGGAAATGATATGGGATGAAGTTGGAAAAACCAGCAGGGGCCAGGTTATTAGAGGCTTTATAATCTATAGAAGGGAGTTTATGTTTTATTTTCAATGCAGGAACAAAATAATCAGGTTTTTTTGGTGTTGGTTTTTTTTTTTTTTTTAAAAAAAGATAGCTCTTGCTGCTGTGTGAAGACTGAATTGTGTGAGTGGAGTATGAACGACTTGAACATGTTCAGAACTGAACTTGAGGAAGATGAAGCTGTCAGTAACATGCAAAATGTCTTCGGAAAGAGAGGCTGTTGGGAAATGCCTGCAGTTGACTGTGAAGGAGTTGTCAAGTGGAGGAGTCACACTCATTTACATCCAAATGAAATGACTGAAGAGATGCAAATAATGCTCCAATCAGAGGAGAACAGGAATTAGAGATCAGTCTTTTCTCACTTCTTGCTCCTTTAATCATTCTCACCAAACTTTTTGTTACAAAAAATCAGCATGAAGTACATATGTAAAAAACCTAGCCAAGGGACATCCAGTTGGCTCTTGAACAAGGTGACTCCATAGAGTAGAACTATGCTTCATAGGGTTTCTGGTGATTGATTCTAAGAAGCAGATCACCAGACTTTTTTTTTGAGGTGCCCTTAAATAGACTCAAAATTCCAAACTTTACAATCAGTAATTTAATGCTTAAACACCTGGGCAGAGACTGGTTTGAACGTGAACCCAGTGAAAAAGTGGCCTTACAGCAGTGCCCTCAAGTGATTTTCATATTTAACTGTCTCTCTTCCTCCTGGAAAAGGTATGAAAGGATGCTGACTAATTTTACCAGGCTATCAATCAGAGCTCTGATAGCCAAGTGGCAAGAAGCTACACTGCAATCTTGAAGACATGAAGTTTGAGGCCACCAGCTGCTGTGGGGAAGAAGGATGGGCAATCTCCTCCCATGCAATTAACTGCCCCTGAAGACCTGCCAAAGTGTCGGCTATGTGTTGATTCTGGCTCTATGATACACAACAGCAACAACCAGAGGGCCAGCTATAGAGGGAGAAACTCCCAATTGATGTAGTGACTGCAGTAATGAGTTCAAATGTGTCAGAGATAAATAATGAGGATGGCACAGGGTTCAGGTCTATTGTTCATAGGGTAGCTATGAGTGGTACTCAACTCTATAGAACCTAACAACAACAATTCTAGTAAAGCAGTGGGAGAGGCATTTATTTGACTGTTAACCAAAAAGGTTTGTATTTCAAACTCACCAGTTGCTCTACTAGACAAAGAATGAAGTAGTCTCCCATAATGTTATTACACAGCCTCAGAAACCTAATAAGGCAGCTCTGGTCCACCCTGCAGGGTCAGTCAGAGTTAAACCAAAATAGGTTTGGTTTTGGAATACTTTTCTTTCAGATCTGCTGATCTTGACCTTTATAATACAAGTCATGAGATTTCAGAAATTCTTCTATCTTAAAATCATTCTGTGACCAGCTTTTTACTAAGGTATCCACCCTCCCTTGCCAGGGTTGATGTGAAATGTTACCCAAGGGATTAAGTTTCAGATTAAAGCAAATTTGGGGCTAACACTTTCAGCTATATTTTAATTTGGACTTCACTTGTATTTGAATGTAAATGAGTTTCAAATCCTTCTTATGAAAAGATTTTGCTTAGAAAATAGTGAGGGCCACGACAGGCCCAGAATGGGGATGAGGGTTGGGGCAGTACAATAGGGAAGGTGAAAGGGGAAGGTCATGGCCCGGAACCTCACTCCTTCAGTGGGGGTTTGCCCAGAGCCAGGAAGCAACTACCCACCCCTTCCTGAGCTCAGAGTTCCAGCATGATGAATGAAGAAGAAAGAATGAAGTCTGGCTTCATAACTTTGCACTATCTGTGCTCAGTTAATTCTAACATGAGCTGTGCAGGTAGACAGTTATCTTAAAGAAAACAGACTTACTGCATTTTACATTTAAACACTTCCTGTTACTGTCTGCAGAAGCTCTGAGCAAGAGTGAAAGTCCAGCTTGGCCCCTGCTTCTGGCTTCAGAATCTGTTTTCCACTTGCCCAATGACTGCCAGCTTTATACAGGCTCATTGCAGAAGTGAAATATGGCAGAACCTGGCAAGATAGAGGAGAGCAGTTCTAAAAGGAGCTTAACTCAGTTAATTGAGCTTTACAAATATCATGAGCCAGACGGGAATCAAGTAACTGCATTATAAGCCTTAGTATCTTAGCTACTCCAGTATTATATTATTCACATCCTCTTGGCCGGATGAATTTTCTTCACAACAGAACTTAAGATACAAAAGGCTCATAAAATCATTTGAAAGTAAAAAGAAGAAAGCCCATATTAATTGGATTCTCTGGAAAATATTGAGGGAGAAAAAAAAAAATCTGTCCCTAGAACTGATGAAACAAGTTATTTTTAGATGACTTTGCTCTGAAAAATGGTGATGCCTCTCTGAGTGAGTTCATGCTACATACAGCAAGTTCTTTGAGCCTGGTCTTTTAAAAGAAAAAAAAAAGAAAGACCCCTCTCCATCATTCCTTTTTATTACATAATAAAAAGAACCGTCTCCTAGTCCTGTCTCTTGGAAACATGCCTCAATCCAAAGTGTTTTCAATTTCTGCTTCCTTGGCCATGCTTGCCTTCTTCATACGAGCCCTTGACCCCACTTTGGTCATCTAAAGATGTTGATGGAAATTTTACTTTTCAGTCATTCAGTTAGCATTTTATTTGTCTCTCATTTTTGACTGCTGAGCTCACTCTGAGGATTCATTGATTTCCTATGTTATGCCCCTATGTTATGTCTTCTAAAGAGAATGTTGAGGGCTCTTGCCTTTTATGACTTGGCAAGGGAGGAGGGATTAAGGCACTAGGAGTTGCAGAGATCTGAGGTTGTGATAAGAGATCTGCCAGTGATTAGTGGACCTCACCTAGTTGGTCTTTAAATGGAATTAGTCCAGATGGAGCCAATGGGAATTTAGGGGCTGCATGGTCCCAGAGCAAACACAATGCTTGTCTTTTACATGCTTTTAATCTCAAAGGCCAATGAGGGAAACAGGACTTTTGGGGCTTAACCACAAATTCTCCAGAGATTATTGAACCTAGTGCTCTTGATTCAAAGTGACTTTATCAAATACTAGGAAAGTCCTCTAAATAATTAAAGGATTATAAAGGTCTGTTTGACCATCCCATGCTGTTGGAATTAAATACAGTTTCAAAGTTGCCTGTGCATATTCCTGAGCCTATGACTTTAGGTGTGGATTTTGTGTGTGTGTGGGGTTTTTTAGTTTTTTTGTTTGGTTTTTTGTTTTTTTTTTTTGTTTTTTCATCCTGGCCACGTACTGCTTGGGGAGGAAAGAAAAATTTATTTTTTCTGCAAAATATGAGCTGGGTAAAGATATGTTTCCTGTGTGTATCCTGATTCTTCCTTTGCCTACATTCCCTTCCTGACATACGTGGTGGATAAATGTCAGGAACTATGCATGGCAGGCATCGTTACCAAGCTTAATTTTATTTCTAGCAACCTAGAGTTTGGGATCAAAGAGGGTCAATTCTTCATCTGTACACTTTTAGGTGCTAGGAAAATCTGCAAGCTCTCTGCACTCAAAAACTCTTGCTCCTTCAAATATTGTATAAGACCATTATTGTAGAAATAGAAAGATAAACAGTAAAATGTGCATAGGGATCCACGGGTGGTAGGGGGAGGGTAGGAGCAGAAGGGTGAGGATGGGTGGGGGTCGGTAATCATATGGTCACACAATTTGATGGATGCGGGATGGGCTGGGTAAAGGAAACAGGAAAGATCTGGTGTGAAAAACAATGTATAGGAACTTTGTAAGTAAACGAGTATAAAAGAAACATTTTCTTTAAAAAAAATCTTGCTCCTTAAATTGTTGTAGGTGATGTTGAGTACAACTCACGGCAAACTTTTGAACAACAGAGCTGAACCCTCAGTGATTGACACATTGGGCCCGTTGCTGCAGTCATTGTGTCAATCCATCTCTCTCGTTGACTGTCTTCCCCTTTTTCGCTGACACTCCACCTGTCCAAGAATGATGTCCCTTTTCAAGGAATAGCCTCTCCTAGTAACATGCCCAGAGTATGTGAGACAGTTTTGCCATCGTTGCCTCTGATGTATTCTGGCTGCACTTTTCTAATACTTTTGCCAGTCCATGGAATAGCCAGAACTGTTCTCCAAAATCACAACTCAAAGGCATCAATTCTTCATCTGTCTTTTTTTAGTCATTGTCTAGCTCTCAGATGCATGGCAAATGATTGAAAAGACCATGGCCTTGATTGGGTGTAACTTACTCTTCAAACTGATTTCACGTGTGATGATTGTTGATCCACACAAGAAACACTGACAACTTCAATCCTTTCTTCACCTATCATGATGTCTATTGGCCCAGTGGTGAGACCTTTGTTTTCATGATGTTGAGGTGTAATCCATACTGAAGATTGTAGTCCTTGATCTTCTGCAGCAACATTTTCATGTCCTCTTCACTTTTATCAAGCAAGGTTGTATTATCTGCATAATGCAACTTGTTTACAAGTCTTCCCTCTGCTCTGATGCTACATTCCTCTCCATAAGAGTGCAGCTCTGCAAATTATTTGTTCAGCATACAGATTTCTTCTCTTTGACTTTAAACTTGAATCTTTAGTCAAAGTGTAAGATGAGATTAGAACATCTTTTACACTGTTATCACAATAAAAATTCCAAGATATTTTTACCTAAGAACAGAGAGTTCTGGATAATTGGAATGATTCTCTGAGTGTGGAAATAAATAATTCTTGACTTGGCTTTATCCTACAGTTGTGACAAGGGTGGAATTGTCCTCAGTTGTGGGCTAACACAATTCTGTCGAAAAGGATAAAATTACAGACTTGTGTGTACTGTTTTTGTAAAAAAGAAATAGTCTCTTGACATCTAATATCATCTGTACATACAGTTTGTAGGCATGTATCAACCAAGGTCAATCAAAGCAGATCAAAATAACTTCTACCAAGTAGTCATAGTCATGAGTATCTCTTGAACGTCTCTGCTTTCTTGCTCTGTGTTACAGATTTAACTTTGATGATGCAAACCCCTTGTCAAGGTTTTGAGTTTGCACACAGAAGAACTGGCATCCCTTTTGTGGTAGTCAAGACCAGATTGAATTTTGATGCAAGGCCAGACTCCTAGAATAAGTCAAATACATGCATTCTGACATAGATAAACACACATTTGATAGGTGCCGATTGTACACTGTACTTTCTACTAGTCCTGGTGAATTGTCTTCTAACAATATTTCACTTACTTTTGCACTAAGTTTAACTCTCAGTCCTTTGTAATTAATGTCTTTTTCTCTCTCGTAGTAGCTTTGAAGATTTTCTGCCTCTCTCTATTCTCAACAGAGTCTGGCTTCATGAATCATTGGCTTAGCATGTATACTAAATAGGTATGAAGAGAGGATACAACCCTGACACACATTTTCAATTTTAAACCATGCAATGCACCCTTGCTCTGTTTACCTCTTGATCTAGGTAAAGGTTTCTCATGAGCACAATTAAGAGTTCTAGAATTCTGATTCTTCTCATTGTTAGCCATAATTTGTCATAGCCCACACAGTCAAGTGTCATTGCACACTCAATAAAGCATCGATAAATATTTTCCTGGTATTCTTTACTTTCAGCCAAGATCCAGCTGACATCAGCAATGATATCCTTGGTTTCACAACCTCTTCTAAATCCTGCTTGATTTGGAAGTTCCCTGTCTACACACTGTTCCAACTGTCTTTGAAT
>NW_006399851.1:5209247-5224466 GCF_000299155.1 Elephantulus edwardii
TTATGTCTAATCACCTTTCTCGGGAATGAGAACAAATATGGATTTCTTCTAGTCAGTTAGCCAGGTAGGTATCTTCAAAGTTTCTTAGCATAGACTGGTGAGTACATGCAGGGCTGTACCTTTTATTTGAAACATGTCAATTGGCATTTCATCAATTCCTGGGGCCTAATTTTTCAAAAACACCTTTAGTGCAGCTTCAATTGCTTCTTTCATTACCACTGGCTCTTCCACATGTGGTACTTCCTAACATTTTTCAGTTCCAGCCAGCTCTTTTTGTCTACAGTGACTCTGTGTGTTCCCTCCAGCTTCTTTTGATGCATCCTGAGTCATTCAAGATTTTGCCCATAGCATCCTTCAGTGGCAACTCAAGGCTTGAATTTGTTTTTCAATTCTTTCAGCTTGAGACATTCCAAGCAAGTTCTTTCCTTTTTATTCTCCAATTCCAGCTCTCTGCACATTTCATTATAATATTTTACTTTGTCCTCTCATGATGCCTTTTGACATCTTCTCTTGGGCTTTTTTACTTCAGCATCTTGATTGCATAATTGGTAAATTTTGGGCTGCATGATTGGGTAAGACACTCCAATTTCCTTCTCTTTGGCTTTTGCTATAGAAGTGTATATCTGAATAATAGTCATAGTAACAGCTCTTCCTTCTGTCTATAAAAATAACAACCTATCACTCACAACATTGTATGTCAAGATAGAACTTGAAATTGCATTTTTAACTAAGAATATAACATTCTTACTGTTTCTTATTCTCAGAATAGTATATTATGTGACTGCCTGATTCAAAGTGGCTAAAGCTAATTCATCTCATCTTACTAATGCCTAGAATGTTGATGTTCATGTGTCCCATTTTGTTTCTCACAACTTCTGGTTTTCCAACATTCATACTTGATACATTCTATGTGCCAACTATTAAAGAATATCTGCAGCTGTTTCTCCTTATTTTGATTTACTTCCAGTCTGAGGTCTACCTCTAATATTATAACTATCCATGTTCTTCTACTGTTCATAGGGTTTTCAGAGACCTGCTATTTAAGAAGTGGATGATCAGTACTGTTTCCTACTCTTTTAACCTGTGAGCTCTATTCAAACATGTATGCTGATAAAATTGTTTGCAAAAATGGACTCTATGAAGAAGAATAAAGCATCAGGGTCAGAGGAAAAGTCATCAATAACTTGAGTTCTGCAGGTGACACAACCTTGCTGGCTGAAAGCTAGTGGGACTTGAAGCACTTGAGGCAGAAGATCAATTAATACAACTTCCAATATGGATTGCATCTCGACATCAAGAAAACCAAAATTCTCACCACAGGATCGATGGGCAATATCATGATAGATGGAGAAAATATTGCAACTGCCAACAACTTCATCTTGCTTGGATCCAGAGCAACACCAGCACTGGGTTGATAGAAAAGTCTGCAGTCAGGGAACACTCCAGATTATTTAAGAACAAAGTCAAGTTGAGGAGTAAGGTGCAAATGATTCAGACCATGGTTTTTAATAACTTGCTATGCATCTGAAAGCTGGATAGTGAATAAGGTCAACAGAAGAATAATTGATGCCTTTGAGCTGTGTTACTGAGAAGAGTGCTGAATATCCCGTGAACTGCCAGAAGAATAAACAAATATGTCTTGGACAAGGTGCAGTCAGAGTGCAGTGCTTGTTGGAGGCAAAGATAGTAAAGCTCCCTTACACATACTTTGTGCATATTGCTAAGAGAGGTTATATATAACCATGAGAGGGACATCATGCTTGGAAAAGTGGAGAATCAACAAAAGAGAAGACCTTCATGCAGATGGATTGACACAATAACTGCTGCAATGGGCTTGAGTGTGTCAGAGATAGTGAGGATGGCAAAGCATAGGACATAGTTCAAGGTTCAAGTCTGTTGTACATAGTATTGCTATGGGTCATACTAAACTCTACAGAACCTAAGAACTACTCTCAATTATTATTCTTCTAGGTCTTTGTATTTAACTATTCCTTGGGTGATGAATGTATTTCTATAGTTGTAGAGAAACTTCAGAAAATATCTCTTGAAGTTTTGCTTTCCTATCTGCTTGGGGAATATTATTAGACAACATATTATCCAGCGTAAGTTGGATCTTTATCTTAGTTCTTTAAATGTTTTGTCAAACGTTTCTGTCTTTATCTCTATTTTCTTTTTTTAATTGGTTTTTTACAATCTTTCCTATCCATTGCTTTTCATTCATGTACATTGTATTTCTATACAATCTTTCATTTACATTGTATTTCATACATTCCTATGCATTATATTCTTTATGATGCCAGGGAAGTTCTTAGGACTATCTTGCAATTCCTTTATTCTCTCTGTACATTATAGATGTCTAAAAAGACACTATTTTCAAACTATGTGCATTTTTAATTCATTGTTTTTAGATCCACCAATCTTTGAAAAGTCATTATTATTTTTGTTAAATGTATTTTAAGTAGATTTTATTGCCTTATTTATCTCCTTTAACAATCCAAATGTACTTTATGTTGAACTCTTTGTCGGATGGTTGTCTTGTTTTAATTTTGTGTATTTAAAATACGGTATTTTTTGGTTGTTTTGAGTTTTCTTTATGTAAACTAGAGCTAACATTTAGACCCATAAGCTTATTCTGAAGAGTTGCATTTGGGTTTGTTGATGATGGTGGTGGTTTGTTATTAATTCCCTCGCTACCTAGTTTCCCTCCCTAGTTATTTTTTAAATTATCTCTTCCTAGATCTTTGTGGCTCCCTAATTAAAAACAAGTTTTAAATTGAAGTTTGAGGCTTATACAGATCAAAAATATTGGGTTTATGACCTGTCTGGTCAAAGAACTGAAAGCCTGTTTTGGTTCCTATAGAGGCTGTTTTTACACCTACTGAATTCAGAGAAGTCAAATCGCAGCCAATGATTAAAAGTTTTCCTCAGGTTTTCAGATGGAGCTCCAATCACTCTCTGACCTGAGTCTTTTTGTGACTTCATGTAGAATAGTTACTTTAGATAAGTGACATGCTTAATATAATTGTGCTTATTATTACTTCAGGTGAGTAATATGCTTATTGTTGTTACTACAAAGTGTCATTTGTAGTATACCTATTTTCTTCCCAAGAAGCTGGTAGGTCCATATCTGTTTGCCAGGGTGTTCCTTAGAAGCAAGGATATTGAAACTTTGTCTCATGTATTTTGGGCATGTTACCAAAGGGGCCAGTCCTTGGAAAAAGACATTATGTTGAGGAGTGTTCAGGGTCAGAGAAAGCAAGGAAGACCTTCAGAAAGATAGATTGATACAGTGTCTGTGACAATGAGCTTTATCAGAAATCACAGTGAGGAAACAGGGTAAGGTAAGGCTCAGATTTACCATTCATAGGGTGTCTATGAGTTGTAGTCAACTCAGTGGCTTCTAATAACAATAACATATAACTTCTTACTTTGTTTTTTGTCTTATAGACCTGTTTCAGGTAGATGTTAATCTTGTTTTAACCTAACTAAGTTTGGGAGTGCTGGAGAACATGAGCAGTGAAAAACTTAACGTTGGTGCTTCAAACTCATCCAGAGGTTTGGAAGAACGGCCCGATGATCTGCTTCTGAAAAAGCAGTCATTGAAAAGTCCACAGATAACAGTTTACTGGACACACTTGGTTCTTGTAGGGTCAGAGCTGAGCCGATTCAACTGGTTTATGTCTTTTCAAAAATATATTTACTTATTTAATATTTTAGCTGTCATTGTTCTTATTTAAAATGTGAACTTGTTAAACATGATGCCTCGTTAGGGTGATTTTTGTTTAAAGGTGAACAGCAAATTGATTTTAAAATATCTTGAAGCCAAATAAAACATTCTCAATATTTTCTTAAACTATAGCATAGTACTCTCCAGTAGAAAAACAATGCACTGCATGTGTGCAATGTTGGCACACAACAACAATATTAGAAAGATTAAAGGAAAAAGGACAAAATTAACAATATATTTTGTTATGTTATAATCTCATTCAATCAATATAAAAATAATTTAAATATTTCTCATTCTTTTTGTAGTTTTTTGTTGTTGTTAAGTGCTGTCAAGTCTCTTGCAACTCATAGCAATCCTGTGTACAACAGTCCTAAATCCTACTCTATTCTGTGCCAATCTTATTTTCGCTGACACACCTACTCCCAGTACCCCAGTCACTGAATCAATCCATCTCATCGAGGGTCTTCCTCGCCTGTGCTGTCCCTCCAACCTTCCAAGCATGATGTTCCTCTTCAAGGACGGGTCTCACCTTGCACTATGTCCAAAGTATGTCAGATGAAGCTTCAGAGTCCTTGCCTCCAAGTAGCAGCCAGATCTCACCCTCTCTAGGATGAACTTGTTTGTTCTCCTAGCAGTCCATGATATATTCAACACTATTCTCCAGCACCATATCTCAAAGGCATCAATTTTCCTTCTGTCATCCCTAGTCATTGTCCAGCTTTCCAATGCATAGCAAGTAATTGCAAATATTATGGCCTGGATCAGGCACACCTTAATCTCCAGAATAGCATTGTTGCTCTTCAGTACTTTGGAGCTATTTCTGACAGCAGACTTTCCCACTGCAATTTGTCTTTTAATTTTCTGGCTGCTGGTACCCAGAGTGTTGATTGCAGAGCCAAGCAAACTAAAGCTCTTAATAATCTCAATCTCTTCACCATCTATCATGATGCTTCCAATCAGCCCAGTAGTAAAATCTTTATTTTCTTGATGTTGAGCTTCAATCCATATTGAAGGCTACAATCCTTGACCTTCTGCCACAAGTGCTTCAGGTCCTCCTCAGTTTCAGCAAGCAGGATTATGTCATCTGCATAACGCAGGTTGTTGATGAGTCTATCTCCAAGCCTGACACCACATTTCTCCTCATGAAGCCTAGCCTCCTAGGTAATCTGTTCTGTATATAGATTAAAAAGGCATGGAGATAGGACACATCCCTGGCGTATACCCTTCCCAACAGTGTTTCCTTGCTCTGTTCTGATGACTGCCTCCTGGTCCAAGTATAGGCTTCTCATAAGTACAATCAAGTGTTCTGGGGTTCCCAATCTTTTCAATTTTATAGTAAATATTTGAAATATGGTGTTTATTTCATACTTAAAGCAGAAATTCAGACACCCATTTCAAATAATCGCATTAATATAGATTAATAGTATTTGTTAGACTATTATTACCTGAAAGATTGGACTCACCCACAGGTGCACCAGGAGAAAGGCCTACAATCTGGAACATAGTTGCTCTCCACACAGAGTCGCCATGAGTCAGAATCACACAATAGCAAACTTTTCTTGTTTTTCAGTAAAACAAAACTAAATAATATAATTGCCGCCGTATTAGACTTTTCTTCTAAGAATCCTATTTGAAAAATATTAGAACTCTGATAGTTAAGACATCTCACAACTCATTCTCATTGTTGTCAAGACAGTTCCGACTCACAGCTGATTCACTGGGTTTCTAAGGCTGAAAAATCACATAAGAGGATGCTAATCTTTCTCCCTCATACTTGCTGGTGGATTTGAACCCTGAGGCAGGCTTGGCCTTTGAGTTAGCAGCAAAACTTCCTGTAGATTACACCACCAGAGCTCCCTTAATAGACAATTAGCCACAGATTTGAATGAGCAGAGAAGTGTGGCCTTTGGGTGGGCAGTGTACTTTGTATGGACTGCACCGCCAGAGCTAATTCGGTTGTCCTCAAAGACTATCTGATTTTTCTGAATATTCTACTCTTAGCTACAAGGTTAGTTAGTTAGAGAATACACCTTACCTTCTCATTATGAATGTGGGGGAGAGTAAAAAGCCTTAAGTGTACACATTCAGTAGAAACGGTATCATTTATATTATATATTCTGAAAAATTATTTTCAAAGAAATTAAGACTTTTCCCCCCAAGAGACATGAAGCAAAAATGTGCAAGGTTTAAATGGCCACTACATTAATTATCCAAGAAATAATTAAGGATGGGATGCTAAAAAGCATTTGAAGGAGTATTAAAGCCTAACCAGGTTCAAGAGTCCTATGTGGCACAAATGATTGAGTGTGAGGAGGTTTAGTGGGTTGATGTGGAATTATTTTCAGTTGAGGTTAAATTTTTAATACTGCCTATGCAAATAATATTTGACTTTATTAAATGTTCTAACTCTAATTTTTTTCTTAATTTTGTTTATTGAAGTACAGTGTAGAAACAGTGACGTCATAGTTTTTGGTACAAAACTCATTGAATTTGTAACTTAATATTTTATTGTGTTCTTGGTTTTCCCAGCAAAGTATGTTATGCAAATTATTTCTTTCACAATGTGTCAGCATTGTCTTTAATTGCATTCCAGCAGTTTTATTTCCAATATTCTTACTGCCCTGCAAGTATATGTTCCTTTTTTCTTCCACAGGAAAGTTGAATTTTTATTCATTCATTGTTGCACATTTTTCTTTCTTCCCTTCTTTTCCCACTCCCTCAGTTAACTTTCTTTCTCTTTTTTTATATTCCTTCATTGTTGCAGAGTTATAATGTTTTATGAAAACAGAGTATAGTAAAAACATTCCGCTTCACAACCTTATTTTCTAATCTTTGTTTTAGAGTAATTGTTAACGTTTTGGTTTCTTATGGATGGTTTCTTACGTGGGACCATGTATTCAGGAACAGGAACATTTCTTTTTCTCGACTAATTTAGTCTTTTTCTATAAGGGGGCCTCATGGGATAGTTTAGTTCAGGTTTAAAAAGTCTCTCAGGTCCATAGTCTTAGAGTCCTCTAGTCTCAACTCCAGTTAATACTTTCTACAAATTTGCATTCAGTTCCACATTTCCCCCCTATTCTATCAAGATCCATTTATTGTGATCCTGACTTGTACAGGTCAAACTCTAATGCTGACAGTTTACGATCTCCTTTCCAGGTATCTCAGGCACCTAGATAGATCTGCTCAGATGAAAGAAATGCCTGCCTTCCATGTGGATAGTAACAAGCTCTGCTGCTTCTAGGAAAGAAATCCTTCCAAAATAACGTTGCTACATTATTAAACCACTGATTTTCTCAAGAATAGGATTGCCTCCTCTCAGGATCTCTAAATCACACTATCATGTATTAACTTATTTTCAAGGCTTAGAAACAGTGATAGTTCACCGACCTCCTGCTTTATGACTAGTCTTTAGACATGCTAATTTGTCACATCTTTTGAAACCTATGCCTTTATGGCTAGTGGTTTTCCCTAGTAATTCCCAATCATGTCTTACTTAATGAAAACAATACCCGTAATCATTTGGTGCATAGTTCTTTTCTCCTGGGAATCTTCAAATGGATTCCAGATTGCTGAGGATCAGTTTTCAAGACCTCCTTGTGAAGAAAGAAGAAGAGAGGATTAGTTCCCAATCAAGGTAAGGGAAATGAGACTCCAGGATGCCATCACCATCCATGTCACTGCATCTGTGCTGAAAGACTACCCTTCCAAGGAGCTCAAATGCGACACCCCACCCCCCTGAATCATGCCTAGGGAGCTGCCACAGTGTCATCACAGCTGAATGTGACAGATTCCAGGAATGTAGATGTCGCTCCTAACAGGATGGAGAACATATTATAGCCTACCAGCAGGAATTCTTCTTTTCTTATAGAAATAGTACTGCATTCCTGGTCTGTCTTACTAAATTTACTTTCTTTTTCCCAGTTACACTTTGTACTTCTGTGGTTGCTAGCTGTCTTCGTGTCACCTTCAACTCATGAGGACTCCATGTGCAGCAGAAGAAAATGTGCTTTGTTGTGCCCCATCTTTACTATAAGTTGTGTGCTCAAGACGACTGATGTGACCCTTGGTATCCCACTGAGGCCTTCACTGACCCTGCACTTAAACAAGCATCATGGCCTTCTCCAGCGATTGGTCCCTCCTAATGACAAATCTAAGGTAAGCAAATTCAAACCTTAGACAATATTCTGTGATCCAGAGGGGTCTCTTCAGCTGATTTTTGGAAATAGATCACCAGGCTTTGTTTCCTCGTCTTTCTTAGTCTGGAAACTCCATTGAAAACTGTCTATAATGAGTGATCCTGCTACTATTAGAAATACTGGTTGCATAGTGTCAGGGATCCATCACACAAATATGCAAACCACTAGAATATGAAAAATTTACACATTGTATATTTATTCATTTTATGTCTCTACCCAACAAAATGCTACTTCCAAGAGAGTCTTAACTTTATTTTGTCATACAAATGTTTCTTGTCCTAGGTACTTAAAATTAATTCAGTAAATATTTATTGAATGAATGAACAAATTTAAAAGCAAAAATGTATCTCACTTTAAATTGTTGAGATGTTAGAGAAATGTAGAGTAAAATCACAGCACTGTAGTTGTAAAGTTTTGAGCAAGTGGATTTACCTTTATGGTTTCCTTTTTCCCAGGTATAAGATAATAATATCTGCCTTATAGATTGATTCAGTTGTCTCAACAGAACAAGGGAACATTGAATATCTTAAGATTAGGACAGGTATGAAACAGAGTTGTATTTTTTCCTCCAGATCTATTATTCAATATGTATTCTGAGCAAATAACTCAAAAAGCCTGAATATATGCAGAAGATTGTGGCATCAGAATTGGAGGATGACTCCTCAATAACCTGTATTATGCAGATGGCAAAACCTTTCTTACAGAAAGGGAAAAAGAATTGAGACACTCACTGAGGAAGATCAAAGACTGCAGCCTACAATATGGGTTACATCACAACAACAAGGAAGCTAAAATCATCGCCACTGGATCAATAGACAACATCATTATAGCTGGAGAAAAGGTTGATGTCAACAATTTCATTTTACTTGGACTCACAGTCAGCACCCATGGTAGTAGCAGTCAAGAAATCAAAAGGCAAACTCAATCCTCAGGAATGCCTCCTCCCGCACCACCCCCCAACCCCCACCAGGAATCATGGATCTGCTTCACGTCACAGCTCAGCAGAAAAGCAGAGACAATGTCTGAGGAAATGCCTCATGCAGGCAGTGAGGTACCCACAGCATGAGACGCTCAACAAACAGATGAATTGGCTTTGCTGGACAGTTCTTTGCCTTTATTTGGGCAGACGGGGTACGACTGGCTGGAATAGGAGAATGGTGCACACTTAAACTGTTACCACAGTGCCAACTCATAATGATTGCCTATATGTCAGAGATAGTTCCCACAGGGTGGTTGCTGGCTGTGTTTCTAGAAGTACATCTTCAGGCTGTTCTAAAATGCTGTTGAGTGGATTCACACCTCTTTCAGTTACAGCCAAGCACTTTAACTATTTGTACTAGCCGGAATATCTCTGCAACCCTTCATCCTTAATTATCAGTTCCTTCCTGTTCTTCAGAGCCCTAATGGCAAAGTTCTCAGGGAGTTACAATGGCTACGCCTCACTAGCAGTTCAAACCCACCAGTGACTCCTAGGGACAAAAATGGCTTTTCCCTTCCATGAGATTTGCAGTTTCAGAAAACTCTCTGGAGGGTTTAAGTGGGTTTCAACTCAATTCCATTTATTTAAATTTGAGTTTAAGTCCCATTCTTAGTGCTGAAATCACAGGAATAGGTTGGCAAATGTGACTTCATTTACCCAAACCCTCCACTTCTGAAGCAATGTTAGGTCTTTCTTGCTTTTTTCCTCTTAGCCTCTGTCATGTCAGAACCCTTGAAAATTGGATTTTCTAGACATTGTATTAGCCCCCGTGGGGTGAGTGGGGGATAGTATCCAGCTACCTTATTGTGTGGACACATGCTTGCAGATGATCAACAACTGTGGAACCAATATAAGAGAGAAAGCCTTCCACACTGTGGGGGAACTGTGAAGACATATGCTAGACAGTGATGGAGAGAGGGTGAATAGACTGTGGCATTGCTGTGAAGTAACTGTGATAAGATGTAACCAGAGGAAACTTGTAGATAAAGTCACAAATAAAGATTTTGCTTGTTAGATGATTGAATAAAAAAAAAAGCTGACTTGTATAACTGCTCTAAGTTTCCTGAACTAATTGAGGAACCCAGAGATTTATTTGTGCTGCTGAACTGAACCTATACTTTCACTTGTTGACTGTGAAGCTGTCTGACCTTACAGGGGAATCATACCTTGTTAATCTGACCTGGAACTGTTGGACTAAACTTTGATGGGCATTGTGTGATATTTTTTGCCTCATCTACACTCTAACCTATTTCCCTAAGAAACCTCACTTCTGTGAGTTAAGTCTGTGAGTCAATTTTCAATAAATGCTGAACTCAATGATTCATAGAAATCGATGCCAGAGCATACAGGGTGGCATGTCTGGCCATGTAGTTATTTGTATGATATTATTGATGGGAAAAGTGGCCCCTTTTTAAGTGAGTGGAAGTCAGACTTGGCCATCTTCATATTATAGTGGCTTATTTCACAGCCTCCCTGGAGGAAGCCCAGCATGGAGGCTAGTGAGTATTAATTGCCTAATCTTATCTGCTTCTCAAAGAGTAGCAGGAATAGTTCAGTGACTATTTTAAATGAGTGTCATTTTGAAAGGACAATTGAAAGTAATACACATTCCTGGCACCTTAAGAAGCAGATACGTGTAGGAGAACTTCAGGTGAGTTAATGATATGTTGCAATATTTCCCTTGCTTTCCATAAATCAGAGGAAAGTGTGAAAGTCCCTTTTCAATTGTTTTTACTTTTACTTATGTGAGATATTGTCATCATTAATATATTATCATTAATCAAACTGTATCCTACAGGTAAATTAAAGGAGGCAAAACAATTTCAGAGACAAGGTGTGCAAAAAGAATTCTAATATACAAATTTAAGAAATATGTCTCATATACTTAGGATATGTGGTTACAAAGGACCAATCCTTAGAAAAGGGCATCATGCTTAGAAAGATAGAAGATAAATGAAGGAGGGAGAGATGTTTAATGAGATTGGTTAAACAATGTATGTACACAATGGACCCAAACAAAGCAGAGATGTTGAGGATGGCATAGGATAAGGCAAGGTTCAGGCCCATTCTTCACAGCGTCACTGTCAGTTGTAGTTGACTCAATGGCACCTAACAACAACAATAAAATTAAAACACATCTGTTAATGCACACCTTTGTGTGTGCATGTACCTATATGCATGTGTCTACATTGCCTTTGAAAGGCTCTCATGTTCTTACTCAACCCCTTTCAACAGATCATCCTCAGATTGAAGGCCTGACCCAACAGCTCTGCCCAGTTTGTAGGCTGGCCTTTGCTGATCTTCCAGGCTGGAAGGCCAGGGCCAACCCACCTCCTCTCTATATACATCCTGACTCTTTTCCAGGCCAACTGATCTACCTAGATCAGCCTCAACCATCTGGACTCCCACACAAACCCTTGGAGAGGCTTCCTGAAACTTTTCAGCTCTTAGTGTCCATACTGTACTTTTTTTATATCTTGGTGACACGTTTGTGCTATCCCATATTTATTACTAGAAGAGTTTGTTTTTGTAAGTGAGAGAGTGAATTAAACCAGACCATTTCACCCTAAATGCTTTGTTGGACCTTTACCCCCAACTCCAATGGGGAAGACCTGGGTTGTTCTTATACCAGTTGATTCTAGCTCACAGTAATCTGTGTCACAGCTATACTCTATAGGGTTTCCATGGACTGATTTTTCCAAAGTAGATTGCCAGGTCTTTCTTCTAAGATACCTCTGAGCAGACTAGAACCTCCAACCTTCCTGATAGCAAATAAGTACATTAACTATTTGCATTGCTCAAGATTCCTTTTGTATAACAAGGGTATAACCACTAGTACACCCTCTTCTTGTAAAGAAAAATCTCTTGGAGATCCTTCTTGACAAAATAATGCAGCTTAACAACAGCAGCAATGAAACATTTCTCAAACTTCTCTAAGGTTTTGGTTGATTAGGTAGTGTGACAGGTCCTAGGTTTCTTACCTCTGGTCCAAGGCATAGAAATGCACGAGGTGAAGCAGGCTAAGGGCAGCAGGGAGGGCAGCTGACAGGACTGACATGGTTTAACTTATGGAAATAAAGTGCCAGATTTTGTGTATGAGGTATCCTATGACAAGGATTGTGTTTATTCCTTGGTACTGAATTGCACTACATGATTTAAAGAATAACATCTATTGGGGGGGGGATGAGAGGTGAGGTAAGGGGAGCAGAGACTAGTAGATGGGTGAATAGGTGAAGGGAGAGGCAAGGCACAGTGAAGATTTGATGAGTGTTGTAACAAATAGCATTGTTCAATTGTAATTAATGATATAAAACAAAATGCATATGAGTTATTGAATTAAATAAATTTTAAAAATAATTAAAAATCTTGTTATGTACCGTTGAGTCAGAACCGACCCATGGCTGACCCTCCAGCAGATTTTCAGAGGCAATAAATTTGCACAGGAGGAGACTGCCCATCTTTGTCCTGTGGAGCAGCTGGTGAAGTCAAACCAAGTGCCTTTGGGTTGATCATACTGCTCCTTAAGTGTAAGTGTATACATTGTGTATATATTGTGTGGATATTGAGTGTATGAGTGTGTGTTTGTGTTGTTCACATGAGTGTGTGTTGTGTGTATTTGTAACTGTCATGTGTGTGTTAAGTGTATGTGTTGTGAGTGTGTGCTCTGCATGCATGTATATGTGGTTTATGTATGCATTATACATGTGAGTGCTTCCTGTGTGTATATCTGTTGCATCTGTATATGCTTGTTGTGTGTATAGGCAGTATATGTATGTATGTATTGAATATGTGAATGTGTGTGTTGAGATATATCTATATGAGTGTGGGTGTTATCTACGTGTATGAGTGTGCTTATGTGAGGATATGAAAGAGTGAGTATGTTTTGATTCCATAATTCTGGGTGTGACACCTGGGAAGTTCCCATTCTTTGACTCATGTGGGCCCGGAGCTTCCCTAAAGCAGCTGAATTTCAAAGCTCCTCCTCAAATGACACACTGAACACCCACTTTGTGCCAAGACATTTTCCAAGGGAACAATTGAGTTCCTGCCACCCAGGATGTCACAGCCTCCCTCTGGGCAGCAAGATAAAGACTACAAAGGGTGGTGTGGTGTTGTCTGGTGTGGTTTGGTGTGGTGTGATGAGAGGGTTTGCCTGGGAGTTCCAAGTATATGAGTAAGATGATTACGACATTGATACTAAAGCTAATTGTAGAGAAATCTTCCCTGAAGCATAAGCAATTTATTGCAACTTTTAAAAGTTGGGAAATCTAATATTATTATATTCCCCATCCCCTATCCTGACTATTTTGTTTTTACCATTGTTGAGGTTATTGTGTTTAACTGAAGACTGTTAAGATGCTAAATGTCCACAGAGACAGAGAAGAAGGTGTGCCTAATCCAGGTCATGGTCTTCATAATTATGTGCTGTGCATCAGAAAGCTGGACAAAGACTAGGGATGATAGAAGAAGAATTGATGCCTTTGAGCTGTAATACTAGAGAAAAGTATTGAGTATACCATGGACTGGTAGGAGAACAAACAGATTCGTTCTGGAGATGATGAAACCAAGATGCTCCTTGGAATCAAGAATTCTGAAGCTCCATCTGACAAACTTTGGACGTGTTGCAGGGAGGGACCGGTCCTTGGAGAGGGATGTTGTTCTTGGGAGGATGGAGGGATAGCGCAAGAGAGGAAGACCTTGGATGAGTTGGTTTGACTCAGTGTAGGCATGTTACAGGCATGAGATTGGTTCAAGATAGAGCAGAGTTCAGAACAATTGTACACAGGGCTGCTATGAGTTACAAGAGACTCAACACCACATAACAACAACAACGAGTGTGTTCTGCAACCTAGAGACTCGACAGCACATAGGAGGCTTGGCCTGGGCCTCCCTTCTCTGCTTTCTCCAAGTCTCTTTGCTTTGGTGGCCCACTCCATTGGGAGTTGTACCTCTTTGGCAATTCAAATCCCTCAGCAACTCTGTGAAAGATAGGCAATTTCCTCCTGTGTAATTTATAGCCTCAGAGACCTAGCAGATGGTCAGCTATGAGTTGGTTCTGACTCAATGGGAATGACAGACTGTTGGGTGCCTAAATCTCAACCCCATATACATATATTACTTTGTATAATTAAACCCTATATTCGACTCGATGGCACATAACAACAACAACAACAACAACAACAACAACATATTGCAAAATCCTCACCTTCCTAGGCTGTTTGAAATAGCTGTGGTGATAATGTTATTGTTGATGGTGGTGCCGTCACGTCATCCTTGACTTTTATCAACCTTCTGTACAACACAATTAAGTATTACCCAGTCCTGCGTCCTCCTCACAATCCTGTTTTAATCCATGATTTTAGTCAATGTGTCAATCCATCTCATTGAAAGCCTTTCTCTTTTACTCTCTGTTCTTCTACTTAAGAAGTGTGATATCTTTCTCCAGAGTTAACTCCTTCTTAATAACCTAATCAAAGTATACTAGACACAGTAAAGCCATCTTTGCTTCTAAGGAGCGTTCTGGTGGTGTGCCTTCCAAGACAGAGTTATTGGTTCTTCTGGCAGTCTCTGGTAAATTCAATCATTTTGGCCAACACTATAATTAAAAATCTCAGTTCTTATTTATTGTTGTTGAGCACTGTTGAGTCAGGACAGACCCACACCTGACTCTCCAGTAGGTTTCAAAAGGCAGTAAATTGTAGGGGAGGAGATTGTCTATCCTTCTCCATGGAGCAGCTGGTGGATTCGAACAATATCCCTTCAGGACTGCAGTGCAGCTTCTTCCCACTAGGCCACCAGAGCACTCTCAATTCTTCTCTAATCTTTATTATTTATTAATTGGCTTCCACATGCCTGTGATGGGATTTAAAAGTGAGCCAAACACATTTTCATGTTTAAAGTGACATTCATGCTTTTGAGGACTCTAAAGACATCTTTTGCAATAGAAATGTCCAAATCAAATGTAATATGCCATTTGATTTCTTGATTGCTAGCTACATCCATGAGTGTTGACTGTGGATCTAAGTAAAAGAAAATTCTTTACAACTGCAACCTTTTCTCTCTATATTGTGTTGTTTATTTGTCAAGTTATGATTTTGTTTACTTTATGCTGTTGTTGTTGTTGTTGTTGTTTAATGCCATCGAGTCGTAGACGACTCATAGCGACCCTATGAATGAACAGCCTGAGCACTGTTCGTATATAGAGTTTCCAGAGGCAAGCCATTTTGGAAGTGGATGCCGCTCCTGCTTCCAGGCTTGATTTAGTCGGGAAGCTCCAGCCAACACTGTCCACCATGGGTGCCCATTACCACAATTGG
>NW_006399851.1:5226125-5249700 GCF_000299155.1 Elephantulus edwardii
CACCTCCCCAAACCCCACCCCCTACCCCCAAATATATGCTTTTAAAGACCTCTCAAAAATATTGAAGAGCAATGATGTTAGTCTGGAGGCTGAGGTACATGTGATTCATGCCATGGTCTTTGCTATTGCATCAGACAATGACCAAAGCTGGACAATGACCAGAGATTACAGAATAAGAATTGATGCCTTTGAGTTGTGATGCTGGAGAAAGTATTGAACATATCATGGGCTGCCAAGAGAACAAACAGGTTTATACTGGAGAGGGTGAAACCAGGCTGCTCCATGGAGGCAAGGATTTTGGAGCGCTGTCTCACATATATTTGGCATGTCCCTGCAGAAGAAAATCATGCTTGGAAGGGTGATGGGACAGCATCGGAGAGAAAGACCCTGGATGAGATGGATTGACATAGTAACTGGAATAATAGAGATAGATGTGTCAGAGACAGTAAGACTAGCTCAGGATAGGGCAGAATTCAGAGTTATTGTACATAGACAGGGTCCCTATGAGTACAGGTGATTCAATGGCTCATAGCTACAATAACAACAAGGGTATAATCCATGCTATAATTTTTGAGCTTCATTAGTAAAATCATCAAGTGTTCTTCATTGCTGGCAAGCAACATTCTGTTAGCTGCGTATAAGTTGCTAATGCATCCTCCTCCAATCCTGATGCTACATTTTTCTTAATATAACCCAGCTTCTCAAATTATTTGCTCATACAACCCCAACATGCACCTTTCCTGATTTTGAACCACACTCAGTCCTTTTTTTCTATTTGTAAAACCATCTCTTGTATAAATAAGTTCTGTGTATAGGTTCTACATGAGCACAATTAAGTGTCCTGAAATTACAAGTCTTTGCAATGTTAGCCAAAGTTTATTATGATTAACACAATCTAATATATTTGTACTGTCAATAAAACACAGACAAACATCTTTCCGGTATTCTCTGCTTTCAGTCAAGACCCATCTGACATCAACAATTACATTCTTTACTCAACCAATCTTCTGGATCCTGCTTAAATTTCTAGCAGTTACCTATTGCTGAAGTGGTCCAGTCAGTTTTTAATTATCTTCAGCAAGATTTTATTTGCGTGTGATGCAGGGATAAAAATCAGCATCACATCAGAGCATTCACTTTTACTTCTCTGTTAAGCTCTAATGCCAGAATATTTCTTTTGATCATACCCACCCAGAAGTAGGGAAGGTCTTACAACTTAAAAGGACATAGACCTTCAGTTCAAGGCATCAGATCCAAAGTGCCTTTACAGCAGCACCTCTTTCTCTGACAGTAGCCACCCAGAGCTGAGTTACCAGTTAAAACACACTGTCCTTCAGACTGCCGTGGAAGTAGATGTTACCTGCAAGCTAAGAGGTTCAGACATATCCCAAAATTCTGACATGTTGGGTCCCAATACTCCTTTGAGTAATTTGTTGAAATAATGCACAGTAGTCATGGGAAAGATTGTAGTGATTATTATAACTTTACTATAGCCCCCAAAAGATTACAACTTAGCTTCTCAGTTTTAACAAGATATAAACAAAACAAAGTCTGAGAGATTTAGTATATGAGTGTCTGTGTCTCATAGTACACCCATCTGCAAGGATGTATTTCACCAACCAGAAACCCCACGGAGCTTCTGTTTCCAGATCCTTCATTAGCTTCTACCTTACATTAAGCTGCTAGCAGAAGTCAGCAGTCCAATTCCACTAGTGGTTTAGGGTAAGGAGTTGCGCTGACAACCTGAAGGTATGTGGTTCGAATCCACCAACTGCTCCCTGTGAGACAGATGGCCAATTTCCTCCTGAGCAATTTACCATTGAAGAGTTAGCTGTGTGGATCAGTTTTGACTTGAAGTATGTCACAAAAACAAGAAGACCCTTTTCAGGAGTAAGATTTATGACCCCAAACTTGTTGGTAGAGGATTGTCTTGAGTGGGTGGGTGTATCAGCAGTGGATCTGGTTTGAGTTAACCCCCATACCTATGGATATAATGCTAGCTTGAACTGAAGTATCTTTGTTATGCTCATAGATCACACCCTGGTAGAGCCCTACTCATTGACATTGAATCAGAACTGATTCAGAGCAGGCTTTTGGATGTTGTAAATCACACAAGAAGAGATTATCCATCTTTCTCCTGTAGAGCTTCTGGTAGGTTGGTATCGCCAGAGAGGTGTCACACCACCCTTGGGTTAATAGAGCGACTCCTTATGGATTCAATTCAGTGGATTCTAAATCTGACAACTTCTGAGTTATAAAAAAGTACCGATTAGATACAGAAATGAATACACACAGGGGAAAACAAATGTCATGTGAGGGCTACCAAGGAGTCAAATAATGCCCAAGGCCACCACTAGACAGAAATAGACATTACTATACGGAGACCCTAATTTGGACATCTAACCTCCAGAAATATCAGCAAGCAAATTTCTGTTCTGTACAGTCACTCACTTGTGGTATTTCAGTTATAGCAGCTCTAGAAAACAAAGACATCTAAGATTCTTTTTTTCTTGCCTACAGGGAAAGGTCAGCTTGGAGATTATCCCAGATACCCTGCTCACCTGGCTTGCTCACTGTTCTGACCAGTCCAGTCCAATGCAACCTGCCTTTCTCAGGCTGTTTTCTCCACAGTTGGGCCTCTTTCTTCTGCAATTCTCCCTCTGGAAAATTCTCCTTCTGCTGTAATTACTCACACAGTCCCTTACCTGACAAAATACCTTTTCATCATCACCACCACTAGCTGTGCTGAGTTGCTTCCTGAAAGTGTTGCTCAAGTTCCATCTCCTTGACGAAGCCTGTGCTAATCACTAGGAGTGTTCACTTTGCAACTTGGCAAGGAGTCACTGTTCTGAGGAGCTGACCTCACTCGTTTGCTTGACAAATATTTGTTGTGAGTGCGTGTGGTTGTTAGCTGCAATCTAGTTGACTCTGAGTCATGGTGACCTATGTACCACAGAATAAAATGCTGTCATCATTGTGATTACCAGCTTGTCTGAGTCTATTTCACTGAGGATCACCCTCACCCCCTCTTCTTCACCAGCCCTCGTGTCCTCTTTCAGTGATTGGTCCTTCCAGTTGGTATGTCCAAAGCATTGGCAGTATTCTGTTGTGATTAATAGGGTTTTCATTTACTAATTTTCAGAATCGCCAGACCTTCTTCCTAGTTTTTGTCTAGACGCTCTCTGAAAAAAGTCCAGCATGAATTATTTTGCTAGTATTCAAATTAACAATGGTATAAGCATCCAGCACCTCAACAGTATGCATACCACCACAGAAGAACAGACTGGCAGAAGGAGGGGGTATATCAAGTATCTGTTGTTGTTATGTGCCGTGGAGTCACCTGCGACTCATAGCAAGTCTATGTACTACAGCGCTAAACCTGGCTCTATCCTGCGCCAATACTATTGTTTCTGATATACCTATACCCATTACTCCAGTCACTGAGTCAATCCATCTCATCCAGGGTCTTCCTCTTTTGCACTCTCCCTCGACCCTCTCAAGCATGATGTCCCTCTCCAAGGACTTGTCCCTCTTTGCAACATGTCCAAAGTATGTCAGACGAAGTTTCAGAATTCTTGCCTCCAACGAGCTGCCTCATCTCATCCTCTCTAGGACAAACCTATTTGTTCTCCTAGCAGTCCATGGTATATTAAACACTCTTCTCCAGAACCACAGCACAAAGGATCAATTCTTTTCTATCATCCCTAGTCATTGTCCAGCTTTCTGATCCATAGCAAGTGATTGCAAAGATTATGGCCTGTATCAGGTTCACCTTCATCTCCAGACTGACATCTCACATGTTCTAAATTGGTTCTGGGAGACAGTAATGATCTGAACACTTTGAACAAGCTTCCTAATCTGTCCTCAGTTCCCAGACTGGTTGTAAGTTTTTTGTAGAGTTAGATTAGATCTAGCATTTCTTTTTACCTCTCAGAATAACATGCCTTGAATATGTGAACAATTCCGTAAGAACTTAACTGAATTGGTTAACCCTGAAGGAGCCTTCTTGGTACAGTGGCTTACCACTTAACTGCTAACTGAAAAGTAGGCAGCTTGAATGTCCCAGCTACTGGATAGGAGAAAAATATGACAACAAGGATTAAGTCTTAGAAACCCTGTGCGTCATTTCTACCATGTCCTTTAGGGGAATTTGCATTGGAGCCAACTTGAAGCCAGATAAAACAGAGATATTCCAAGTGGATGACTTTAACAAACAGAAGTATATTCTCTCAGTTTAGGAGGCTATAATTCCAAATTCATGGCACGGGCAATAGGAGAAAGCTTGGTTTCTCTCTTGACTCGGAGAAGGTTTTTATCTCTTTCAGCATCTGTGATCCTGGCATTCTTCAGAGATTCCCATATGTGTTCATTTCAATATTCTTCCAAGTCTATATATAATGTTCTTAGTGCAGGGACTCTTGTCTGCAAATTGTCTCCACTTGTAGCTCCTCTTTTGTGATGATACTGACTTCCTTCTTTGCTCACATCGCTCCTCTTTTATCTCTTGTGGTTTTGGAGAAGAGTGTTGAATATCACATGGATTTTCAAAAGAATAAACAAGTCTATCTTGGAGGAAGTGCACCAAGGTGATCATTAGAGGTAAGGATGGTGAAACTTTATCCTCTCACACACTTTGGACATGTTGTCAGGAGGGGCCAGTCTTTGGGAAAGGACATCATGTTTGTTGGGAAAGGTGAAGGGCCAGCGAAAGAGAGGAAGAGGCTCGAAAAGATGAATTAACACAGCGGCTGCACCAGTATGTGTGAGTGTATCAGAGATGGTGAGGAAGGTGCAAGATAGGACAAGAATAGACCTGTTATTTGCAGAGTTGCTATGAGTTGTAGGCAACTTGATGACACCTAACAACAAAAACAATGTGACAAAATAGTGATATAGAACACATCTCAAGGGAAACTCACCTCACAGTAGATCAGAGCTGTGACCCCAGTAAAGGTGTTGCACCTCATTTACAGATGATTGGTTGATCATATCAAATGACATGAGAGATAGCTATTGACAGTCATGACCCACTCAAATGGACACAGATTTTTCTGGAATACAATTCAATCCATAGCATAAAGGAATTAATATTTTTCCACTAAATGTCACTAAACTTTTTAATTTTTTTATTTTATACTGATTTATTTACAAAGTTTGAATACCAAATGTGCATCAGAAAAAATACACAAACCCTTAAACCAGAAAACAGTTCTCTTTTCCATCTGTATAGAGACAGTGTTGAATCCACATTCAGCACTGCAATCTCAAAGAAAGGCACATAGTTCAAATCCATCAACTGTTCCGTGGGAATAAAAGATGGGCATTCTCCTCCCATGTGCTTCACTGCCTTTGAAAAGCCACTGGAGGGTCAGCTATAGGTTAGTTCCAACTCTATGGCAAACAACAACGACCTATGAAAAAAACAGGCTCTGTTCTTCCTCTGCTGGGTGGAAGCTAAGCTCCAAACATGTTTGTATGCCCAGACCATGCCAATGAGTCAGCATGCTGGACTGGAAGTTAACCTACCCACAAACCACTAGGAAAGAACTGAGCTGAAACAAATGTTTAAAAGGACAGATGTTCTCAGACACCAAGGAACACAATTGCTCAGTAGGCTGGAATCTGAATCCTAGAAGCCGAATCATGGTCAGCCACATTGTTTCATCACAGACCTTGTTCTTTCAGATCTATATTCTTATGCGTACACTCTGTCTTTTTTCTCTCCCTAACGAGCTTTAGTTTCCTCCTTGCCACCAAGAGAGATTTTATCCAAAGGTGACAAAAGACACACATTTGACATTTCCCTATGACTTCATTAAAGCATGGCCAACAGTCTTGATGATATAAAAGACAAACAAATAGAATTACTAATTTCTTTCCTGACAGCTCTATTACTTTAAAGGATTTTTAAAAATGTTGTTATTAAAGGGTACAGATGATTTTGTAACTCATGAGATCTGTTCCCACTTCATTTTGTTTCTTTCTTTATCATTCCCATCAAGTTTTAAACAGCACATAGCTGACCCTCCAGCAGGTCCTTGAGGCTGTAAATCACACAGAAAGATAATGCCCGTATTTCTTCCTCAGATGGCTAGTAGATTCAAACCATCAGAGAGGCATGAACTTTTGGTTATCAGCACAAGTTCTTATGGACTACACTACCAGAATTTCAGCCCTTTGAAATAATATCCTCTCAATCTTAGTTGACAAGCTAAAGAACTTTACACTTATTTAAGGTCAAATGTAAATTTTAAGGCATCAGAGAGTAAGGAACTTTCATTGAAGTTAAGCAACAAAAAGGGATAAGTTGCCTGTTTTACACTTAGTATTAGGTTATGTGTTTCTGTGGGAGGGTCTATGACATCAAGTAAGCAAAGTAATGGAGCAATGTTGTTGCTGTTGCTACGTACTGTTCAGTTGATTATGACTCCTAGCAATGCTATTTTAATGCTATAATTGAAACCTTGCCCCATTCTGCTCCATCCTTACAATCTCCAACAGGCTGGAGCCTATTGTAAGGGTAACTGTGTCAATCCATCTTGTTGAGGGTCTTCCTTTCTTTCACAAACCCTCCACTGTTCCTGCATGATGTCATTTTCCAAAGACTGGTCTCTCCTGAAAACATTCACTTTGTACGAGACAGACTTGTTCGTTCTTTTAGCAGCCTAAGGATTCGTCTTTATTCTACACCAACACCACAAGTATTGATTCTTCTTTAGTCAACCTTATTCATTACGCAACTTTCAGTGCATAGGAAGCAACTGGAAATACCAGGGCTTGCATCGGGCACACCTCACTTAGTCCTTAAACTGGCATCTTCATTCTATAGCACTATACAGAAGTGTTTGACAGCAGCTTTCTCCAATGCAGCACATCTTAAGATTTCTTAGCCGATACTACCATGAGTGTTGATTGTGGATCCAGGTAAAATGAAATCATTGGCAACTTCAATTTTTTTCTCCATATATCACTTCTGAAATAGCTTGCCTCCAGAAACACTATAAACTTAGAGAAAAGATGAAAGTTATACAAGTGTTCAGGTCTTTCATTCATAGGCTTGCTATGAGTCGTCTATGACTTGATGGCACTTAACAACAACAACAACATAGAGAGAACTCATTTGGGCTAGTGGATAGAAAGTTAAGCTACCAACCAAAGGTGGGTGATTTTAATCTGCATCCATCAGACCTGGTTTTACTTGGTTTCGGTCAAACATTCTTCTAGGTAGTATTAGCACTGGTCTGTCCATTTGCTGTACAGAGGTAACTCCTGGTTGCTGTGATTCTGAACACTGTGACCCGGATGTGTCAAATGAGATAATGGTCACCATTGTGGACAGTATTTGGTGGAGCTCCCTGATTAAAACAAGCTTGGAAGCAAGAGTGGCATCCACTTCTGGAATAGCTTGCCTCTGGAAACCCTATGAACTTGGAGAAATGATGAAAGTTATACAAGTGTTCAGCTTTTTCGTTCATAGGGATGCTATGAGTCACCTACGACTCAACGGCACTCAACAACAACAAACATCATGAAATATCTATTGGTCTAGTGGTAAGGATTTTTGTTTCTTGATGTTGAGATGTAACCCATATTGAAAGCTGTAGTCTTACATTTTCTTTAGTAAGTGTTCTTAACTTTTCCAAGCACAGTTGTATCATTTGCATTACACAAGTTGTTCATGAGTTTTCCTTCAATCCTGATGCCACATTCTTCTTCATATAGTCCAGATTTTTAAATTATTTGTTTAGCATACAGATTGAATATGCATGGAGAAAGGATACAGTCCATATGCACACTCCTCCCCACCCTCGTTTTCTTGATTTTTCAACCATGCAGTATTCCCTTGCTCTGTTTGGACAACAGCTTCATGTCTAGGTATAGATTTAGTATGAGCACAAATAAGTGTTCTGAGATCCTCAATCTTCTCGCTCTTAACCATTGTTTATTATGAGCCACATAGTCAAATATCTTTGCATAATCAAAACAAGCAAATATCTTTCAGGCAAGATCCGTCTGACATCAGCCGTGATATCCTTTGTTTCATAAGCTCTTTTGAGTCTAGCTTGAATTTCTGGTTGTTCACTATTCCAGCTGATTTTGAATAATCTTCAGCAAGATATTCAATTCATGTAGTAATAATGATAATTACATTATTATTTTGATAGTTTACATATTCTGCTGAATCTCCTTTTTTAAAAAAAATGAGAACAAACATGGTTCTCTTCTAGTCAACCAACTTTCTCCCAAATTTCTTGGTATAGGTTAATGAGCACATCCAGAGCTGCATCTTGTTCCTGAAACACCTCAACTGGTATTCTTTCAGTTTCTAGGGCTTTCAGTGCAGCTAGAACTTCTTTCTTCATTACCATTGGTTCATGATCATATGCCACTTCCTGAAATGGTTCACTGTCAACCAGCTCTTTTTTAGTACAGTGATGGTGTATTCCTTTCATCATCTTTTTTTTTTTTTAATACTGGTCTACTTAAAAAGTTCTTGTACATTGTTTTTCACACTCAATCTTTCCCATTTCTTTCACACACACCCCTTCACCCATCAAATTGTGTGAGCCTATGACTCTCCACCCACCCACCTACCCACCCAGCCTCACCCCGCTGCCCTTGTCCCACCTTGGATTTTCATACTCATTCTCCAATAATGATTTTATACAGTATTTGTCTTTATTGGACTGAGCTAGTTCATTCAGCATAATGCTCTCTAGTCCATCCCAAGTTAGGTAGTGATTTATAAATCATTGCTCCTGTGTGCTGCATAGTATTCCTTTGAGTGAATGTACCAATGTTTCTCAATCCATTCAATTGTGTTTGGACATTTGGGCTGTTTACATGTTCTTGCAAAGGTGAATAGTGTGGCTATGAACATTGGTGTACAAGTCTCCATTTGTGCCTCAGTTCTTATTCTCTCTGGGTATATTCTGAGAAGTGAAATAGCTGGGTCATAGGAATTTCTATGTTCAGCTTTCTGAGGAAACACCAAACTGCCTTCCAGAGGATTTTACAATCCCACCAATGGTGTATAAGACTTCCTATCTTGCCACATGCTCTCCAACATTGTTACATGCTGTCCTGTTAAAGTTTGCCACCTCTACTGGAGTAAGATATCTCATTGTGGTTTTGACTTGCACCTCTCTTAGTGCCGGTAATTAGGTAATTCATGTGTCTTTTGGCCATCTGAATAACTTCCTCTGTGGAAATTCTTTCCATGTCTTTTGCCCATTTTGTAACTGTGTTATCAGTCTTTTTCTTGTGGAGGCCCTGTAGGATTCTGTAAACTTTTTATATGAGACCCTTGTCTGAAATAGTATTACCTATCCCTCCCCGCCCCCCCAATCTGTAGGTTTTCTTTTCACTCTTCTGGAAAAAATGTTTTTTATATACTCAGGGCTTTAGTCTTTAGAAGGTTCCATTCATCAGTTTTGTCCTCTCCAGACTGAACATTTCTGGCTGTATTTGGTAGTCTCTTTATACCGTAGACTAGGCCATTTAAGCTTGATCCCAGTTTGTCTTTGATGAGCTTTATAATTTGTGGCTTTAGTCTCAGATCTCTAATCCATCTTCAGTTGAATTTTGTGTATGGTGTGAAATGTGGATCTTGTTTCAGCTTTACGCAGGAAGCATTCCAATTTTGTCAGCACCATTTGCTGAAATAGTTGTCACTTCCCCATTTAATAGGTTTTATGTCCTTGTTGAATATCAGTTGACCATAGATAGCTGGGTCCATTTCTGGGTTCTCAGTTATGGTATGTTGGTCTATGTGCCTGTCATTTTACCAGTACCATGCTGTTTTGGTTACTACCACTGTGTAGTAGGTTTGAGGTCAGAGAGTGCTATGTCTCCCACTTCATTTTTGTTTTTCAGAAGTGCTTTGCTTATCCAGGGTCTCTTTCCAAATAAAGTTGACAATTTCCTTTTGTATCTGTGTTGGGATTGCATTGAACACATTGCTCTTGGTAAGATTGTCATTTTCACAATATTGAGTCTTCCTATCTATGAACAGGGCACATTTTTCCATTTGTTTAAGTCTTTTATTGTGTCTCACAGAAATGTTCTGTAATTTTCATCGTACAGGTCTTTTTGTGTCTCAAGTGAGGTTCACTCCTATATATCTCAATTTGTGGTTGTCTAATTTAAATGGTATTGCTTCTTGGTTTCCTTATCTGAGTTCACTTTGTTACTATAGAGGAATCCCACTGATTTTTTTAATATTGATCTCATAGCCTGTCACTCTACTAAACTGGCCTATTAGCTCTAGCAATTTTTTGTTTTTGTTGTTGTTGTTGAGTCCTTGGGATTTTCTGTCCTTTCATCATCTTTTGATGATTTCTGGATCATTCAGGGTTTTGCCTATGGTATCCTTCATTATTACACTTTCAGGTTTGAATTTGTTCTTGAATTCCTTCAGCTTGAGAAATGCTGAGAATGTTGATCCCTTTTCATTTTCTATCTCTTTGCTCTTTGAACATTTCATTATAGTACTTACACTTTGTCTTCCTGAGCTGACTTTTAACCTCTTCTGCTCAGCTCTCTTACTTCAGCATTTCTCTTTTGTTTTGGACATATTCTTTCTTACAATTGGTTCTTGATTGCATATTGCTTCTTAAAATAGTTCACTGTGAACAATTCTTTTTGGTCTTTCTTCATCTTTTTTTCCATCCGTGCTGAATATTGTCCTTATAAAAGAAGCTAAGAGACACAGAGATAAAAGATAAGTGTGACAACAAAGACAGAGACTGAAATGATGCATCTGTAAACCAAGAAACACCAAGAATCACTAGCCATCACAGAAACTAGAAGATAGACATGGACCAGATTCTCCCTCAGAGCTCTTAACAGGGGAAAACCCCAGGTAACACCCTGATTGTGGCTCCCAGAATCTAGAGTTGTAACACAGTATATTTATCTTCCAGTAAGCTCACCAATGTGCAGTACTTTGCTAAGATAATCACTTATTTTTCATTCATTCTCATTGCTTTCTGCTGGAACCAAGTCACAGATTATCATTCATTGAGTTTTCAAGGCTGTAATCACCTAGGAGGAAATAGTCCATCTTATGTAAATAGCCTCTAATGTATTTGAACCCCCAGAGAGGCACCACCTTTGGGTTAGCAAGGCAGCTTTCTATGGATTATGCTACTGGAGCTCCTAAATGACAGGCTCGAGAGACTAAGATCATCAATCTTGTGATTTATAATGAGAGTCAAATGTGATGAGGTTGTCAAACCATTTCCTATTATTAGTATCAGGGAAAATTGTTGAAGAGGAAGTCACTCACATCCATCTCTTTTGCACACATTAACTTCCCTTCTCCCTACTAATTTAATAATCTTACTATTTACAATTTAATTAGCATTATATTATACGCTGTCTTTTGTCCAGGCATCATTTACCAACCCTTTACACACTTCATTATGCTTCACTATGTTTTGCTACCCCACAATTCATAGGGGGTCCATGTTTCATCTTATTTAAAGGCTAACTTGAAATTTGTTTTTTGTGAGAAAATTCTGGATGTGAAGTAGCAGAGAGATTGAGAATGAAACTAGGTTGTAGAAGTCAAAGGTATGTATGGTATCTGCTTCAGTTATGGAAAGCTGTTGTAAGAGATGCAACAGGTGGATGGTGTTTAAAAGCCATTTATTCTCTTACAGTTTAGGAGGCTAGAAGTCCAAATTCAGAATGTCAGTTCTAGAAGAAGGCCCCTCTTTATCAGGAAAGTCTTTGTTGTCTTCAGCATCTGTAGGCCAGGTGCTTCTTGGAGATCTCCATGTGTCCTAGCCGTCCAGGTCCAAAAAGACACACTCCACTCCTGGCAAGTCTTTGTTGGTGGTACTGAGGTCCAACATCACCTTCTCTTGTATGTCTTATAAAATAAATGATGTTACTGGACACCCCCTAGGAAAACTCCCTTACATTTGATCAGGGCTGTGACTACATTTCACCTTTAGTCCTCTTGCAATTATTTGGTTTCTCATATCATGGGGGATCATTACAGAGCTTCCACATATCTAAGTTTATATATATATATATATACACACACACACACACATGTATGTTTTGGGGAGACATAATGATGGCCAGAAAGTTTCAGAGACTAGACCAATCATTCATTTGAACACCATCTCCTCCATGGGTCTCTAATTCTCTGCAGACTGGAACTGTGGATTATTTGTCCTAGCATTTCCAACCTCTGGCATAGAGTAGATATTACTTCTGCTTACCTCTCAGGATTCATTCATCATGTTACAAGTTGAACTGCTTTCTAAAGTTAAGCTTTATTCTGACTTTAAGTGGATAGAAAGATTCTGTTAGACAAAGTAGAGTTAATTTGGAACAACAGAAAGGAGAAAAGAGAAAAAGTTGGAGAATTATATATAAAGAGGGTAGAAAACAGGGGGCTGGAATTGATACATTCCACAGTACTGCACCCGTGTTTTACCACTCTATCACCTTCGGTTCTGACACGACAGTACATGACAAACAACAATCATCTTTCTGTCAGATGTCATATTGTGGGGGTTTGTGTATTGCTATGATTCTGGAAGCTATGGGATTGATATTTCAAGTATCAGCTGGGTCATTCATAATTTCAAGCAGAGCTTTTATACCAAGAAAGATAAGAAAGAAAAACCTAATGATTCTTAAAAACAATCAGAGAGAACCTTTCTAGATCACAACAGACTATTGTACAATATAGTGCTGGAAGATGAACCCTAAGATTGGAAGACACTAAGTATACCATGGTTGCAACTATGTACTCAGCATACCAGTGAGAGTGGAGATAGTGCCAGGCCACGCAAGCTTTCACTCTGTTGTATGTGGGTCTTCATGAATTTGAGTTGACTTGAGGTCCATTTGAGGTTCACATCTCCATGACATCTCCCTCCCTACTCTGAGGTCATACAAAGACTCCAAGGTTCTAGAATGTCATTTGTGTTTCAAGCCATCTGGTAACAAGGTCATCATCCTGTACATTCTACCTGCTCTGTATCTTAGGGTTTAAACATAAAAAAGAAAAACTCACTCTTACGGAGTTGTAACGAACTCCTAGCTGAATTCTCCAGCAGGCTTCTGAGGCTGAAGATCACATAAGAGGAGACGACTCATCTTTTTCATGCAGAGGAATTGTTGGGGTAGTTGAACTACCAGAGAGGCATGAATAGCCTTTGGTTTGGCAGCACGACTCTCCAGAGACTACACCACAGAGCTCCCTCCTGGAATTCAGCTGTTCCACAACTTCATAGGCAACTCTTGTTTCTTATTATTTAAAGGTTAACTTGAAATTCATTTCTGATGAGCAAAGTAAGACAGTTATTGAAAATGAGGCTTGACCGAGTGCTTTATCCTAAGTTAGTTTCCAACTCTTCCTGTGGCAAAAACTTTGAAAGCTATGAAAGTGGTGTGATAGATTTATGCGGTTCCCTGACCAATAGAGATATTTTTAATAATAATAATAACAGAGGAAAAGATGGCATAACCTCAGATTGTTTTCCCTTTACTCAGCTGAAAATTAAACCAGACAGGCAATTACAAAGATTTGCCATAATACATAATATGTGTACACTACATTTAAGGCACATTGCATATTACATGGTTATTACTCTACATTTTTCATCCCATCATCTTATTAGTTTTGGTATTTTTATGTGGTGAATAGATACCAGCTAAAAGTTAAGTGAGAAAGGCACTGGTGGAGAAAGAAAATGTAGATGCAATAAAATTGAGTCTATTTAAAACATAACCACTACTAGATTGTACTACAACCAGAGATGTGAACAATGAACTTCTAAGGACTGGAAAAATACTAAAGTACCAAAGTGAGAAGTGCCAGTTTAGTATAACTCTAACTTCGTTATTTATTTTACCATCATGCCACACCAGGGAGCTCTGTAACTCTGTTGACTTAGTGGTAAGGAGTTGTGCTACAACCCAAACGCAAGCAGTTCAAATCTACCAGTAGAATCCACTAGATACTCCACAGGAAAAAGATGTATCATCTCCTCCAATGTGATTTACTGCCTCTGAAAATATGATGGAGAGTCAATCATGAGTGGGTTCCTACTCAAAGACATGTAACACCAACATCATGCCACAATTTCAACTTAGTCCTAAGGCATCATATTTGGAAAAGTGCTTTTGTAATGTTCTATACACCTCCGCCTCCCCTTGCTAACCAGTCACAGTGACCTATAGGATAAAATTGAAGCATAGCAAAAGATAGGAAGACTCTCAATAAGATGGATCGACAATGACTGTAACAGTGGACTCAAGTATATCAGAAATAATGAGGATGGCACAGAATAGGGCAGGATTCAGATTCATTGTTTCTCTAGTTGCTATGAGTCTTAGTTGATTTGAAGACACCTAAGGCTGTAACAAAACACAGATAGACATTCCTCTGGTACTTTCTACTTTCAACCAAGATCCATCCAACATTAGCTATAATATCCCTGATATCATGGCCCCTCTTCTAAACCCAGCCAGAACTGCAGGAAGTTCTCTGTTGACATGCTGCTCCAGTCATTTTTGGATCATTCTCAGCAGCATCTTGATTGCATGTGATATTAATGATATTGTTTGGTAATTTCCTCATTCTGTTGGGTCACCTTTCTTTGGGATGTGAACAAACAGAGATCTCTTCCAGTCAGTTGGCCAGGTGGTTCCTCCAGATTTCTTGGCACAACTTAGTGAGCTCATCCAGGGCAGCATCTGTTTGTTGAAATGTATCAGTTGGCATGCCATCAATTCCTGGAGCCTTGTTTCTTGCCAATTCTTTCAGAGCAGCGTGGATTTCTTCCTTCATCACCATAGGCTCTTGCTTATACGTTATTTCTTGAAACTTTTCTGCATCAGCCAATTTTCTCTGGTACAATGACTATATATACTCCTTCCACTTTCTTTTAATATGTCTTGGATTATTTAATATTCTGCCCAAAGCATCCTTAAGTATTGCAACGTGAGGCTTGAATTTGTTTTTCAGTTCTTTCAGCTTAAGACATGCTGAGCAACTGTGACCTTTTGATTTTCTAACTCCAGAGGCAGTTATCAGAACAGAGCAAGGAGACACTGCATGGTTCAAAATTAGGAAGGCTGTATGACAGGGATGTATTCTATCTCCATACCTTTTCAATCTACATGTAGTATAGATCATCTGGGAGGCTCGGCTCTATGAGGTGGAATGTTGCATCAGGATTGGAGGAAGATTCATCAACAGCCTACGTTATGTAGATGACACAACCTTGCTTGCTGAAACTGAGAAGGACCTGACATGTTTGCTGCAGAAGATTAAGGACTGCACCCTTCAATATGGATTGAAACTCAACATCAAGAAAACTGAGATTCTCACCCCTGGGCCAATTGGCCACATCATGATGGATGGTGAAGAGATTGAGATTGTTGACAGCTTTAGTTTGCTTAGCCCACAACCAGTACTCTGGGCACCAGCAGCCAGGAAATCAAGAGATGAATTGCATTGGGAAAGTCAGCTGTCATGGATCTCTCCAGAGTATTGAAGAGCAATGGCATCAGGCTGGAGACTACGGTGCATCTGATCCAGGCCATAGTCTTCCCAATTGCTTGCTATACATCAGGGAGCTGGACAGCAACTAGAGATAATAGAAAGAGAATTGATGCCTTTGAGCGGTGGTGCTGGAGGAGAGTATTTAATATACCTTGGACTGCCAGGAGAACACACAGGTTCATCCTAGAGAGGGTGAAATCAGCCTACACCTTGGAGGCAAGAATTCTGAGGCTTCATCAACATACTTTGGGCATGTCCTTGGAGAGGGACATCATGCTTGAAAGAGTGGATGGACAGAGGAAGAGGAGACCATCAATGAGATTTATACAGTGACTAACGAGGCTAGCTGTGTCAGAGACAATAAAGTTGGCACAGGATAGAGCAGATTTCAGGGCGGTTGTACATAGGGTCGCTATGAGTTGCAAATGACTTGCACACAATAACAAAAACAAGGCTTTTATCTTTGTAGAAGCAGATTTCCTTATCTTTAGCTCATGGAGCAGGTGGTGGGTTAAAATTTTGAACCTTTTCATCTAAGTGCTCCCTAGTGCTTAACCACTGCGCCACCATGAGTTCTTAATTCTCTGTGTATAACAAAAATTAATCAAACAGAAAAGAAGAGGGAATGTTGTAGTAAAATGGAATCACTGCAATTAAACTTGCAAAGGTTAGAGTCTGTATAATGCAGAAACCTGACAGGGTAATTCAAATTTTTTGTTTTGTTTGTTTTTTGTTTACTGAGACAAGTGATTGAAAAGTAGTGAAGCTTTTATAAATTAATTTTAGACAGAAAGGAAACTTTCAAGACTCAGAAAAGTAACGCAGCCCCACCAACTTACTGTGCCCCCAAGTTTTGTCATATACTTTGACATACACATTGTTTTAGACCCTAGAGAATACTACTGTATCCTCTGACCTACTATGGGGTGGGAGGAACCTCAAACTATGCTGCTCATACCAAAGATAAGCCCGAGTTTATTTTTGTCTTTCATTCAATTGATTTTCTAAGTTATGAGTCATTGGTTATTTTGGAGATTTGATCTCATTTACTGGGAAGTTAATCCTATTTTGGGTGTATCAGCAAAGAAATTGCATACTATGATAACTGAGCTGTTCAAATTTTTTTCCTTTTACCTTTCAGTAAGCAATGGAACTTTCTCCTCTGCTCCCTTCTGTCTCCTCCCCTCCCCTCCCCTCCCTTACTCTTCTCTTCCCTCATCTCTTTCCTCTCCAACCCTTCCTTCCCGTTCCTCCCTCTGCTTCCCCTCTTTCAGTTCTACGATCCCCATGTTTTCTTCAGAAATATTTTTGCTCTGTTTTGTTTTAGTTGTTCTGCTTCCTTCTTTTTCTTGTTTGGAGTCAATTTCACTATCATTTCTGGAACCCCTGAGGATAGAGGACTGCCACTCAGCTGAACAGCTCTGAGGAAGCAGTTCATCTTTTCAACCATATTCTAAAAAGTAGGAGTTTTTCAGACAAGCTTCATTTTCCCCCCCTCAACAAAAGTAGCTATGCGAAATGCATAAAAAGCTGGAAAGCGTGAGTGCCACTTATTGGCATAGTAACTTATGTGCAAGTTGTCATCTGTTATAATTATACATTTTACCATAATGTCTGCCTTTAAGAACTGAAGATCAGCACACACATGTTATGAACAATTATGTTCTGACTCACCAAAGAGCAGTAAATGACAAAGTGAATCAGACAAAGTATGTAACTTCTTTTCTGTAATTACTAGGTATGGCGAGCTAGTTAAACTCAGGCTATGGGCACATTTTATTTCTGCTCTATAACTTCATGTCTAGTCTCCCAAGGAGTTAACACAGATGACAGTGAATCAAACCAGAAAAGGAAGCTCCTGATGCAGATGAAACCCCAGGGGGTACTGGCTAGACTTTAAGTCCTGCACGCATCTGGGGAGGGTTCTTGGACAGGGCACACTATAACACCAGAAGACTGGGAAAGTTTGGCTGAGTCAGAAAAATAAAGCAATAACAAAGAACTCAAAGCAGTTGCTGGAAGACACTCTTCATCTTGCAGTTCTGGAACTTGGCTATCAGTTAATAAGGAACCATGTCTGTGTTCTCAGCAGCCCAAGCCACTACCATTAGACAACCCACTCCTGAAGCTATGAAAGATTTCTGAGAATTTCTTCCCTTTCTGGAGAAGCTTGGTTTTGAGACTAAGCACTTAATTCCTATCTTTATTTTCTTATCTCTTACAGTAAACACTGGAGGAGCAGTGCTGTGTTGACTTAGAAAGCAGCGCTTACATACTTACTTAGAGAACCAAATCAGCTCATAGTAGCTGTTAAGGTCAAAACAGATACCATGGTTAACCAGAATCAATCTTTGGTCATGGTTGTTATTTTGCCAGAAGCAGAAATGCATCCTTGACATATACTTATTACTGAGAGCCATTTCTCAACCATTTCTTCTATGATGTAATAATACACTGTATTAGAATCCTGTGAACTGAGTGCTCAGTCCTCCAGGTATGAGCAAGACACTGGACTTCATGGCCTAATCAGGTCAAATCCACATAGTTTCAAAGTCATAGCCACATCATGGTCCTGTTTGAATACCACACTGTGTGGACTATTTGGAATCCTCTTTGATGTCTAGAGACTAAGGTGCCATGGTCTTCGCAATTACCTGCTATGCTACAGAGAGCTGGACAATGACCAAAGATGACAGAAGAAGAATCAATGCCGTTGAGTTGTGGTGCTGGCAAAGAGTATTGAACATGCCATGGACTCCCAAGAGAACAAACAGCTCTGTCCTGGACAGGGTGAACCCAAGTTGCTCCTTGGAGACAAGGATTTTAAAGTTCTGTCTCACACATACTGGGCATATTGCTAAGACAGAGAAGCCCTTGGAGAAGGACATCATGATTGGAAGGGTGGAGGGTCAGTGCAAGAGAAGAAGACCCCCAAAATGAGATAAACTGACAGTAACTGGGGTAATGGGGGTAGGTGTGTCAGAGTAAGTGATACTGACTCATGATAAGGCAGGGTTCAGAGCTATTGTTTATAGGGTCACTATGAGTTGTCATCAATTCAATAGCACATAACAGCAACAGCTTTGGGCATGTTGTTAGGAGAAGCTTTACTTGGAGAAGAACATCATGCTTGGAAAGGTGAATAGATGGTCCACAAAAGAAAGGAAGATCCTCAGCGAGATGGATTAATAAAGTGACTGCAGCGATGGGCTCAAGTGTGTCAAAGATGATAAGGATGATGTAAAATAGGACAGGGTTCGGATCCATTGTTACAGGGTCGTTGTTCACTATGAGTCATTCTCGACTCGAGGGCACCTAACAAAAACAGGCAGCTGGTAATAGAAAATATAAGGCTAGTTGAAATGAGAGAGGGTACAATTTAGAGGCAGCCAGAGCTAGTTGCAATTCTGGCTCTTTTACTCACTATATGATCGTCAGCAAGTTACTTAAACTTTTTGAGCATTATGTTTTTCATGCATAGAATGGAAATAAACCCTATCTTGGAGAGTTGTTGCCTCAAGTTAAATGGTATATTTGTAAAAGTTGTATAGCTTAGTTGAATTAATATCAGTGTGTATGTTTTTGTACATGTATATAATGGTTGGGGTAGAAAAGGAAGACAGTACATATATTTTTTTTTAAGGCAAAGACTCTTTGTATATAACACAGCACCTAAATCCCCCACTCCTCACTCTGTGTGTGTGTGTGTGTGTGTGTGTGTGTGTGAGAGAGAGAGAGAGAGAGAGAGACATGCACGCACTCCCCCCCCCCCATATATACACTAACACACCAGCTAACATTCCCTGAGCAGGGAGCTGCTGATGTGCTGCCTTGACCTGACAGCTATCTCCTGAAGCCTCCACAGTTCACTGGTCCTAGTGGGCATGTCAGAGCTCTGGTGACCCAATAGGTAGACAGTTGTGATCAGTTTGAATACACCCATTGTTCCTTGGGAGAAAGATGGTTCCTGGATACTGATACCATCGTTGACCACTCTAAATAAGATGGCAGAAAAGGAAAAGGGGGTAGGGGGAAAGCCGGCAGAAGTTGGACAGAGTATTATAATGTAAAGAAAAACTCAAAATTACAAAAATGGCGAGGTACGGTGACACTGGCAGAACCCCAAGACCATGACTCTTAGTCATCCATTAAGCCTGTAACAAAATTCAGTCTGTGGTTCAACTTTTAGCCCAACCATAGAGAGGCCTATAAGATGAACAAGGACACCAGGAAAAGTATTCACGCCTTAGAAAAATCAACTATAGAAATTTTAAAAGGGCAACCTCTGCCCAGTGATAAAGCTCAGAAGCTGGAAGGGATAATAAAAGAGGATTAATAAAAATGAGAATCATGGGAGGAAATAGGAAGAGCTCTGTTACAATGTATTAATGTCATCAAACAAAAGTGTGTGGATGGATGAATGAATGAAGGATAAATTTTCCCTCAGCTCACAATTTTAAAAATAATTTTTAAAGGAAATTCTTTCTAGATTAATATTGAAGATTAGAGAAAGTTAGTTAAACAATGAGTATGGGACAGTGAGTGCTTTTAGTATATGGAACAGCACAGTCACACATCCTGAGCCTGGTGGGAACCCAGATGATCCCATATGACTGCTCTGTAGGGTGTGAGTGTGGTACCTAGTGACCCAGGGCTGGTGAGAGATGGTGGAGAGGACATTAGTATGTGTGGATGTGTGTATTTCAAAGAAGTGGAAGAAGAAATAAAACTAGATGTAAGCAAGGTCCAGATCATGAATATCCTAGAGAAGTGTAGGAAGGAGTTTGAATGATAGCCAATAAGAAGTGGAAGGAATGTCTGTCTGTCTTTCTCTCATTCTCTCTTTCTCTCTTTCTGCCTCTGAGTCAGCACCAACTCCTAACTGACCCTCCATTGGGTTTAAATCACATGGGAGGAAGGTGCCTGTCATTATCCTGCCAAGTCACTGGTTTATTTAAACCACCAGAGAGGCATGGACTTTAGGTTAGCAATACAGTTCCTTGCAGACACACTGACAGAGGTCCCTAAATTCAGAAAGGACATGAGGTCAAACAACTATACCATTGAGTTGATTCCAAGTCATAGCTTATATAAAGGCTAGAGTAGAACTGCCAATAGTTGTTACTGTTATAGAGCATCGAGTTGGAACTAATAACTGACCCTCCAGTGGATTTTCAGAGGCAGTAAATCACATGGAGATATCGCCCATCTTTCTCTTGTAGATTTGAACCACGTGTCTTTGAGTAGGCAGTCCAACTCCTTATCACTAGGCCATCATAAGCGCTAGAACTGCCCTTCAGTTTTCTAAAACTACAAATATTTATGGAATTGACTGCTTCATCTTTTCCCACAAATGGTGATGCCTTTGAACTACTGACCTTTAAACAAGCAGTTTATCACTTAACCCATTATGTCATCAGGGCTCCTATGCTGTTGTTGTAGTTAGGTCCTGTCGAGTTGACTCTAGCCCACAGCAACCCTATGAACATCAGAACCCTGTCCTACCCTGTGCCAGACCTCACCAGCTCTTATACACCTGAGCCCAGTGTTACAGTCACTGTGTCAGTTCACCTCTTTGAGGGTCTTCTCCTCCTTTGTTGACCTTTTACTTTTGCAACCATGAAGTAGCCTAAAAATTAGCACAAGTTTCAGAAGTTGGAAGCCCTTCACTTTTCAAAATCCAAATGTTGAAAAGATAAAGATGCTGATGGTGGCCTTAAACAAGTAAGCACATAGTTCTTCTTTGTCCCGTGTACTATTTTTCCAATTTTCTAAATAGAAAGTCATCTTCACTGTCCTCAAGTAGTGGCCTCAGACTCATGGCCTCAGAACTCATTCTTTGCTAACCCTCCAGCAGTTATTCTGAGGTTGTAAATTACTTGAGAGGAAACTGTCCATAAAACATGCTAGTGGATTCAAACAGGCGGAGGGACTCAGCCTCTGTGTTAGCGGCGTGACTCCCTATAGAGGACACTACCAGAGGTCTCCTCTGAAACGAATACATCTCCTGCCTCTCCTCAAAATATAGGATTGTCATCACATGTTATAAGATTTTTAAATTGCTATCCAAAGCAATAATGTGCCTGAAATATCAACCCAAGATATGACAGAATCAACTGGTGCTAGTGTTTATTATTATTATTATTATTATTATTATTATTATTATTATTTTATGTGTGTACCGTCAAATCTGATCTGATTGGTACAGGAGGCAATTGTTCCTCCTTCTTCAGCAGAGTATCTGGTGGATTTGAACTGCACACCTCTGGGATTGCAGTGTAGCTTCTTGCCACTAGGCCACCAGAGTTCGCCGCTAGTGTTGTTTTTAATAAACATTACTTAAATCACATCATCCAGGAAAAAAAATGCAAATCTCCAGACCCCAATTTCTTCTCTAATTAGAATCAAACTTTATCCAGAATGGGAAGATGCTGAGTGGGAAATTTTGTCGTTACAAGACAGTTTATGACACTGTGGCCTGCATGGCAAATGGCCATTTACTTCAAACCATTCATTTCCTGCAGTGTGGTGCCCAAGTGTTTGCTTTCTTGGAACAATGATGGGAAACTTCCAAATATATAAGAAGGAACATGACGACAGCTTCAGTTACACACTGCTCCTCCTAGTCCTGGAAAATGTCCCATTGTCCTTCATGCATTAGATGGATCTAAAATAAGCAAGAAGTCTAGACAGTGGAAATTATATATAAGATCTATGCTTTCCTCCCATTCTTCAATATTCTAGGATGGAAGCCAATAATCTACCTCTAACTGAAGGAGGATTGAGGAAGTACATAAAGGGTTTAAAGCAAATATTTAAGGCAATAAATATTTTGTTATTATCCTATTTGATTAGCAACTATTTTACATTTGTTTTAGAAGTGGATATCGTACAAACAATGCACAATCATAAAATTATGTGTATAAAGTTTTAAACATGCAAGTTTCTAATAAGATGTTATGAATTAAATTATGTCCTCAAAAAAGATACGCTGAAGTCTTCACCCTTGGTAAATGTGACCTTGTTTGGAAATAAGATTTTTTTTATGCCATCAGATGATATGCAGGCATACCAGCATTATTCCATCTGCGAACTGTCCTTATAAAAGTGGCAAAGATAACCAGAGAGTGGAAGAACACCAGGTGGTATGTCAACTACAAGCCAAGGCATACCTGAACTCCCAGGATCTAGAACAAGACATGGAGCAGATTTATTCTGAAAACCACAGATGAAAACAACATGGTCACTTTTGTGATCCTTGGCTTCCAGTCTCCAGAACTATGAGATAGCAGATTTCTAGTGTCAAAACCAGCCACTTTGTGGTATTGTGTTATAGTGATCTTAGAAAAGTAATATGGAGTCCCTGAATGGCATAAATGCTGAATACTCAGCTACTGGGTAGTTCTAATCTGGAGTTGAAATCTATCCAGAGATGCCTCAGAAGTAGAACTGACAATATATTCCAGAGAGATCACAGCCATTGAACACATTTAGAATATACAGCTCTACTCAGAAAAATATGAGGTTGTTGTGAGCCAGAATCAACTTAACAACTGTTTTGTCTTTTTTTATTTCAGAAAACTAATGTATCACCCAGCATTCAAGATCCTTAATTTCCAGATTAATTCTGGCCAACAGAATATGGAAATTATTGAACAATGTCATTAATATCACATGCAAGCAAACTATTACTAAAGATATATATAAACCAGCTAGAACAGTACATTGATGTGACAGAAATTCGAGCAGGATTAGTAAGAGTCCTTGGCACCATGGATATCATTGTTGATATTAGATGGATCTTGGCTGAAAGCAGAGAATACCAGAAGGATGTTGAGCTCTATTTTATTGACTATACAAACTCTTTTGACTGTGTAGATTGTAATAAATTATGGCTAACATTAAGAATCATGGAAATTCTGGGACATTAATTGTGCTTAAAAGGAGGCGTCTTCCAGTTCAGACCCAGTGAAACCCGGCCAGAGAGGGAGGGAGGAGGCGTCACGGGGCAAGGTCACCTCGGATAACAGCAAAAGGAGG
>NW_006399851.1:5252767-5278984 GCF_000299155.1 Elephantulus edwardii
AATCGGGATGGGTGTGTCAGAGGTGGTGCGGTTGGCGCAGGATAGAGCAGGGTATAGATAGATCTGTTGTGCATAGGGTCGCTATGAGTAGGAAACGACTCGATGGCACATAACAAAACTACAACATGGGAAACCTATACTTAGACCAAGAAGCTATTGTTCAAACAGATCAAGAGAACACTGCATGGTTTAAAATCAAGAAAGATTATTTAACCTAATCTTTATACCAGGATTGTATCCTCTCTCTATACCTATTCCATCTGTATTCAAGAAAATAATTCAAGAAGCTGGCCTTCATGATGGAAAATGTGGTATTAGGATAGGAGGAAGATTCTTTGCTTAAAGTGAGGAGGACTTAAAACCCTTCCATAGTTTTCAAGGAACACACCTGGTAAATCTTTGTCAGACTTATCCATAAGTATTTAAATTTTAGGAAATGTATAGTTTTTAAAACTTCAATTTCTAGCCATTCCTTGCAAACATTTACATATTGGTCTTATAACCTACAGATATGCTAAGCTAATTAATTCTAGTTGTATTGAAGAGAATAAGTAGCTCAAAACACTTAATTTCACTCTTGTGAAACCTGTACCTAAACCAAGAAACTGTTTATCAAACAGAACATGGGAACATTGCATCAGAAAAGGTATGCATCAGGGGTGTTGGTATCTTTTCTTCATAGCTATTCAGTCTGTATGCTGAGTAAATCATTGAAGAGGTTGGACTCTATGAAGAATATGGCATCAGCATCGGATAAAAACTTGTCAACTATCTATGTTATGCAACCTTGCTTGCTTAAAGTAAAGGGGACTTGAATCACTTACTGCAGAAGATCAAAGACTACAGATGTCAATCTTCTCTATGGATTACATCTCAGAATCAAGAGCATAACAATTCTGACCACTGGAGTATTAGGTAGCATCATGATAGGTAAAGACTGAAGTTACCAAGGATTTCCTTTTACTTGGATCTGCAATCAACACCCATGATAGTAGCAGTCAAAATATCAAGACATATTGAATTGGGAAACTATGCTGGTAAGGGCCTCTCTCTGGTGGCCTAGTGGCAAGAAGTTGTGCTGCAGAAGACATGCAGGGTTTGAGGCCACCAGCTACTCCATTAGAGAGAGATGGACAATTTCCCGTCGTGTGATTAAACTGCCTCTGAAAACCCATCAGAGGGTCAGCTATGGGTTGGTTCTGACTCAACGGTACACAATAACAACAATGACCTCTTTAAACAACTAAAGAGTAGGAATGTCAGTTTAAAGACTAAAGTATGCCTGACTCAAGCCATAGTCTTTTCAATTGTTTCTTATGCATGTGTAAGTTGAATGATGCATAGGATGGCAGAAGTAGAATTGACATCTTTGAGCTGTGTTTTTGAAGAAGAGTACGAAATATCTACAGACTGCCAAAAACCCAAACAAGTTAGTCTTGGAGGAAGTGCCACCAGGATGCTTTTTAGAGGCAAGGATGGTAAAGATTCATTTTAAAGAGTATGATCATATAGTCAGGAGGTACCAGTCCCTGGAAAAAGACTTCAGTTTGTGACAAGTGGAAGGTCAGAAAAAGAGAAGATGACCTTCAACAAGATGGATTGACACAGTTAATGAAACAACACCCTCAAACATAATAGAAATGGTAATAATGATGCAGAATAGGGCAAAGTTCAGATACATTGTTCATAGGGTCATTATGAATTGCCGTGGACTCTATGATACCTAACAACAACAACACCTCTAAGAGTTGCTTTTGTTTTTCTGTAAATTCTTAAGATTTTTTTCCTCTCTTTTTTCCTTTTATTAATGCATGTGCATAACAACATAACACATAACATAACATGCACATAACAACATAATATGACATTATTTAATCATAGAACTATTTCCTGGGATGGTAAATTTTTGGAAAACGGTTTATAAAAAACAAAGCAAGATTTGTGAGATGTTAGTTATAGAAGCAGAACTGCCTTATAAGTTAGCCACAAAGTGTGCAAAAACTAGTGGGATGTGTTATTTTGCTAGAATTCTAGAGATAACTATTCCAAATTGTTACAGCAAAGCTTTTGCTGGAGAATCATGGCTTATAATTTGGCTTAGAGATCACAACTAATGGTTTGAAATAATTACTTAAATTTTTATTTTTATTATTACTAACAAAAAGGACATCAATGTTGGTTGTATATTTTATATAATTAATTACTATTGATCTAGTGTGTCAAATGCCATAATGGTTACCCATGGTAGACAGTGTTTGGTGGAGCTCTCAGGTTAAGACAGGCTTGAAAGCAGGATTGGCATCCACTTCCTAAACAACATGCCTTTGGAAACTCTATTAACATTAGAGAAATGGCAATAGTTATAGAACAGAGCTCAGATCTTTTTTGTTCATAGGGTCGCTGTGAGTCATACTTGACTTGACAGCATTTAACAACAACATGGCTATTATGACCCCATCTTTTCAAGTTCCCATTGAATCTTTTATATCAGTTTACCCCTCCATTAGCCCACTAACCTCTGCTATTCTAGTATTTCCTTCCTTCTCCTTTTTCTGCCCTCTTCTGCCTTTCCCTTTCTCTTGTTGAACATTTATACACATCTTGCTCAGTTAAGGAAATCAGAACTGAAACACAAGTAGAGATATGTACAATCATGTTCATAGCGGGGTTGTTATCTACAACAGCAAGAAAGTGAAAACAGCCTAAATGTCCATCGACCAACAAATGGGTTGAGGAATTGTGGTATATTCACACAATGGAATATTATGCAGCAGTTAGGAACAATGATTTCATTAAATACTATTTAACCTGGGAAAGTTTAGAGAATACTGAGTGAAATAACTCAGTCTTACAAGAGCAAGTACTGAATATGATAATTATTGTAAAAATAGAAGATTAACTGAGAAAGAAGTCCATAAATTTTTATAACTACATTCTCTTAACAAAGAATTTTACTTCTTTCTTTTCTGTGTTTATGTCTCTTCCCCCCCCCTTTTGTTTTGCCTTGTTCTGAGGAGCAATGGTGTCTCTCTGGAGACTAAGGTGCATCTGATACAGGCCATGGTCTTTGCAATCACTTGTTATGCATCAGAAAGTTGGACAATGACTAGGGAGGATAGAAGGAGAATTGATGCCTGTGAGCTATGGTACTGGAGAAGAGTATTGAGGGTACCATGGACTGCTAAGAAAACAAACAGATTTATCCTGGAGAGGCTTAAACCAGGCTGCTCCTTGGAGGCTAGGATTCTGAGGCTTTGTGTGACATACTTTGGACATGTTGTAAGGAGGGACAGGTCCTTGGAGAGGGACATCATGCTTTGTAGGGTGGAGGGACAGCACAGGAGGGGAAGGCCCTCTATGAGGTGGATTGATTCAGTGACTGAGGTAATCAGGATGGGTGAGTTGGAGCCAAGTGCGATTGGCACAGGACAGAGCAGGGTTTAGGGCTGTTGTACATAGGGTCGCTATGAGTCGCAAGCAACTTGATGGCACATAACAACAACAACAACATAATAGGTGTACTGGTAAAAATCTCTAATACAATGTTTAAAAGATGTGGGCAGTCATCCTTGTCTTTTTTCCACATACCTGAAATTTTATATTAGTTAGAATTGAAAAATTTTTCTTTTTTTAAATTTTTTACAGTTTGCTAAGTGTTTTTAACAGGAATGAACACTAGATTTAACAAAAACGTAGACTCTTTTTTTTTTTTTAGGTAACCATATGATTTTACTTATTATTATGGAGAACTGCATGGATTGCATTTAAGCATTTAAAATTTATTGGTTTCAAACAATTTTGAATTTCTGTGATACACTTAACTTGGTCATGATGTGTTACCCTATTGTATGTGGTATTGGATTTGATTTGTTTAAATTTTAGTATTTTACTTTGAATTTTTCCATTTAGTTCATGTAAAATATTGATTTAGAGTTTTCTTGTCTTATAATACTTGCAATGGTTTGATCCAGGTAATTCCAGACACAGAGTAAGCTAAAAAGTGTTGTTTCCATTTCAACCTTTGGAAGAGTTTTAATTATTGGGTTTTATTGGCAGTATGACTGAAGAGCAAAGCTCTGAACTTCTTCAGTTCAAATTCTAGATCTGCTTTTTAGTTAAGCTGCCTTTAGTCAAGAGTCAAAGTCATTGCCATGAAGTTGGAACCCATTCATAGCTAACCCTTCAGGGGATTCCTGAAGTTGTGAATGATACTAGAAGAGATTGCCCCTCTTTCTCTCAAGGGGCTACTGATGGATTTGAACCATCAGGGAGGTGCTGCCTTGAGATTAGCAGTGCAACTCTCTATAGACCACCAAAACCGCCTTTTTGTAGTTTTAGTAGTTTTGATATTTTTAGGCATTTGTAGTAGAGAGAATCATTATCTCAAAGGGCTGTGCTGCACATTAAATCAGACACTGTGCATAAAGTGCTTCTGTTGGTACTGGAGGATGTATGAGCTGTTCTGACATAGGAAACATTCTCAAGAATACAGGGGAAATGCTGAGGGGTCATCTTACCTGGATTCAGGTGTCATGTACATGTAAATGTGTTCACATACACGGATCCACACAGTGATACATACTGAACATACATACACAAAGCCCCTGGTGGGCTGATGCCCTGATTATAGAAATCAACCATGGCTTTCACATCCTAGCATGCCCACGATTGCTCGTTGGTGTTCATGGCCTCATGTCACCCCCTGAACTTCTTCCCTGAGCAAAGCAAACACCTGTTCGTGGTAGATCTCAAAGGGGAAACGTGGTTTGAAATCCCCGCTTCCCCTTCTCGTTGATAGTATCGCACTCCAGGCTAAAATAGTCCTGCTGGGGCCTCTTTCAGTTTCTGAACGTCGACTGGCTACAAACCAGTGAGAGTTCTCTTGGCAGAGGCTCAGCTGCAATGCTGAGCTGCCACATCTAGGAGTCTGTGGCTTGAGCAGGGGACAGAATCACTACAATTTGGCCATCCAAGCACCCCCCCAACCCCCACCCCCGATCACACCTGGTGGTCTCACCTGCTGTGGCTTCTCTCCAAGCCTGTGACAGTTGGATATGTGGAACTCTTTGGAAGGCCAAGGACAGGTCAAGTTTTAGAACTGTGCAAAATGGCATCCATCATTGTACTAAGTCGGGCGACTTCAGAGGATCTTTCATCTCGGGCTTTTGACAGTCACTTCCCCTCCTTAATCACTTGGCCTCTTCATGGGCCTCTCCGTGGGCCATGGAGGTGGAATGGATAAAAACCACAGGTGGGAGTAGCCAGACCTCCCCTGCAGCCTTCCAGTCAAAGGTCAATGGGCTTATAATAACAGGTGACGCTTGGATATCACAGTATCAACTTCTTTTAAACAGGACTGGAATCATGAGCCATACAAGGAAAACTACTATCACTTTGCATTTTGTTTTCTATGAAACTACCTTGATGTATTTGAAAGCTGCCTTTTTAAAAATGAACCCAAACAGCATAGAACTCCCTGACCTCAAAACATACTACACAGCAGTAGTAACAAAAGCAACACAGTATTGGTATAATGACAGGCACATAGACTGTTGGAATAGAATTGAGAACCCAGAAATAGACCTAGCTATCTATGGTCAATTGATATTCCACAAGGAAAAAAAAACCTATCAAATGGGGAATTGACAACCCCTTCAACAAATTAGACTGCTACCTGTAGAAAGCTGAAACAGGATCCACATCTCACATCATACACAAAAATCAACTCAAGGTGGATCAGAGACCTGGGATTAAAGAACAAAAACAATGATCATCAGAGAAGAACTGGGATCAAGCTTAGATGGCCTAGTCTATGGTATAAGGAGACTGCCAAATACAGCCAGAAATCTGAAGAGGATAAAATTGGTGAATGGGACCTTCTAATGATTAAATCTATGTGTGCATCAAAAATTTCCAACAGGGTGAAAAGAAAATCTACTGATTGGGAAAAAATATTTGGCAATGACATTTCAGACAAGAGTCTCATATCAAAAGTTTAAAGAATCTTACACAGCCTCTACAAGAAAAACACAGATAACTCAATGAAAAAATGGGAAAAGATGTGGAAAGAGTTTTCACAGAGGAAGATATTCACATGACCAACAGATACATGAAGAATGCTCAAAATCACTGGCAATAAAAAAGATGCAAATGAAAACCACATGAGATACTATCTCACCCCAGAAGCAGTGGCAAAGTTTAACAGGACAGTAAGTAATAAATGCTGGAGAGAATGTGGAGATATAGCAACTCAAATTTTTTTAAATTAAGATACAACTACATATGAGAAAAAGTACAAAGTGGTAAGTGGTGATAAGTACTGCAAAGATGTAAATGCTTTCTTTTTAAAAAAAATTAATGAAAGTTTACACACTTTGGATTTCCATTCATTTATTGTTGCACTTTTCTCACTGCTCAACCTCCCACACCCCATTTCACTCTTTGAAAAGTAAAAGAAAAATTCTTTCATTGTTATACAATCCCTCCTCCCCAAATCCATGCCAGTGTGCAGTCTTCAGTCTGGAATTCTGTCATGACAATAATATCTAATCATTTATCCCTTTTAAACAGTTCTCTCCCTCATCTGTTTCAATGCAGTATACATAATTTATCCCATCTTTCTCAGTTTCCCCCCAACCTCAATGTCAGACACGTTTTACAACAGTAGCACTATGCAGTCTTTGTGCTTTTGTGACTGAGATATTTCACTCTGCATAATGTCCTCCAGGGTCACCCATTTTGTATAATATTTCATAAGTTTCTTGTTTTCCAATGCAGCATAGTATTCCACTGTGTAAATATACTACAACTTCTCTATCCATTCCTTTGTTGGTGGGCACTGAGGTTGTTTTCAACTCTTTGCTATTGTGAACAAATCTGCAATAAACATAGGTGTGCATAAAGGCTTTATTTTCAAAGTAATGAAAATCTCCTCCCTACCTTTTTTAAAGGTACCTTTTTTTAGATATATCATGAATAACTGAGGATTTTTCTTCCTTGATTTTTTTTTTATTTCTTTCATTTTTTATAAACTTTTACACTGGTTTACAAAGTTTGTACACATTGCCCCTCACACTGGATCCCCTCCTCCCCAACCCACCCCCCACCACATCAAATCATGCAAACCCATGATTACCCCAACCCATCCCCACCCCTCTGCTCCCCCTTACTTAGATCCTCATACACACTCTATCAGTTATCTATTTTCTATAGTAGTTGTTGTTGTTAAGTGCCGTCGAGTCATAGGCGACTCATAGTGACTCTATGAACAAAAGACCTGGACACTTGTGTAACTTTTGTCCTTTCTCTAGGTCCATAGGGTTTCCAGAGGCAAACTATTTTGGAAGTGGATGCCTCTGAGTTAGTTCACTTAGCATAGTACTCTCCAGTCCCTTTCAAATTAGTGATTTACGAAATCATTGTTTCTGCATGCTGTATAGTATTCCATCTTGTGAATGTACCACAATTTCTCCATTGTGGTTAGACATTTGGGCTATTTCCATGTTCTTGAAACTCTTAAACTTTATTGTTGGGATTGTAACATGGTACAATCACTCTGAAAGGAAATTTGATGCTTCCTCAAAAAGCTGAACATAGAAATTCCACATGACCCAGCTATTCCACTGCTTGGAATATACCCCGAGAAAATTAGAACTGAGGCACAAAAAGGGATTTATATACCAATGTTCATAGCCACATTATTCACCATCACAAGAACATGGCAACAGTTCAAAATCCAACCACAATTGAATGGGTGGAGAGATTATGGTGCATTCACACAATGGAATAGCAGGCAGAATGCTGGAGCAACAATTTTGTAAATTACTATCTATCTTGGGAGGGACTAGAGAGCATTATGATAAGTGAATTATCTCAGTCCAATAAGGACAAATACTGTATAAAACCATTATTGTAGAAATAGATCATTAATAAAATGTGAATGAGGATCTAAGAGGCAGGGGGTAGGAGCAGAGGGGGGAGGATGGGCAGAGGGGTAATCACAGGGTTGTATGATTTGATAGATAGAGGGATGGATGGGTAAGGAAACAGGAAAGATTTGGTGTGAAAAACAATGTGTATATGAATTTTGTAAGTAAACTACTATAAAAGAAAAATTTAAAAAAAATAAAAATAAAACCAAACAGTTGGTGTCATAGGCATCTGAGACAAAAATCTCTGCTCTTTCAATGCTGTGAATTGGCATTGTATCAAATTGTATTTTGTTTTGCAGTACAGTACATGTCTTACATGCAGATGTATTATACACATTTGTTTTATATTTTACATGCTTATAAACATCTGGAAGTGTGTAGTTAGGAAGAGGGGGGAGACTAGGAAATTGATGCAAATATTTATAATCTAATAATTGTTAATATTTGCTATAGAGTTGGCTTAGATTCTTGACCATGGACAACAGACTGAGATATTGCCTGACCTGACTCCATCTTCACAATCATTGGTAGATTTGAGCCCACTGTTGAAGTCACTGTGAATTTTGGATGCCTTCCAATTTAGGGAGCTTCCTACACTTGTTGTTGTTGTTGTTGATTGCCATCGAGTTGAACATGACTTACAGTGACTCTATGAACAAAAGACCTATTGCCTTTCCATAACTATTGTCATTTCTCCAAGTTCATAGAGTTTCCAAAGGCATATGGTTTAGAAAGTGGATGCCACTCCTGCTTCCAAACCTGTTTTACAACTGGAAGCTCCATCAAACACTGTCCACTTTGGGAAACCATTCTGGTATTTGATACTCCAATGGTTCAGCATCACAGCAAACCCAGGTTAACCCATCCTGCACATCGACAAAGAGTGATGTACAAAGTGGAAGAATGTTCCTCAAGATATAACAGCACTAGTTTCACTTAGCAGTGGTTAAGTGTCATTAAGTCGAGTATGACTGAGAGTAAGCTTTGCACAAAAGACCTGAACTCTATAACTAACATCATTTCTGTACAGAACTCTGTTCCATAGCTAATATTTCTGCACATTTGTTGAGTTCAGAGAGTTTGTAGAGTTTCCAGAGGCATCAGTTTAGGCAGTGGATGCCACTCCTGCTTCCCAGTATAAATCAATCTGGAAGCTCGTTCAAACACTGTACATAATGGGTAACCATTATGGTATTTGACAACACTATTAAACAATGTGCAGCATCACAGCAATGCCAAGTTGTTCAGTTCAGCAAATAGACAAAATATTGCTGTATCATTTAAGGAATATTCATTTGAAAATTAATAAATTTGGTTTGAGGGCCACAGGCCAGAGGGCCCTATGGGGTTTTAAAGTCACACCTTTGAGTAGACCTCCACCCTAGGAAAAGGCTCAAGGACACCCACTCTTGGGGGGGAAAAGGAAGTAATACACATCAAACACAACCCCAGAAACTTCTCTGACATGCCCAACAGGACTGCCATCAAGATACTAGCGAACAGCCAAACTCCCAGAGTGGAGGCTGTAGGTCCCAGCCTGCAGTCCCATCCCTTTCCCCTGCAGGGTTTTAAAGCCACACCTTTGAGCAGACCTCCACCCTAGGCAAAGGCTCAAGGACACCCACTCTTGGGGGGAAAGAGCAATAATATACATCAAACATGACCCAAAAACTTCCCTTACGTGTCCAACAGTCCTTCTTACACTTGTTTTTGTTGTTATGTGCCGTCGAGTCGCTTGCGACTCATAGCATCCCTATGTACAACAGCCCTAAACCCTGCTCTATCCTGTGCCAATCTCACTGCCTCTGACACACCCATCCTGATTACCCCAGTCACTGAATCAATCCACCTCATAGAGGGCCCTCCCCTCCTGTGCTGTCCCTCCACCCTCCCAAGCATGATATCCCTCTCCAAGGACCTCTCCCTCCTTACAACATGTCCAAAGTATGTCAGATGAAGCCTTAGAATCCTTGCCTCCAAGGAGCAGCCTGGTTTAACCCTCTTCAGGATGAATCTGTTTGTTTTCTTGGCAGTTCAGGGTACATTCAATACTCTTCTCCAGCACCACAGCTCAAAGGCATCAATTCTCTACTATCCTCCTTAGTCATTGTCCAACTCTCTGATGCATAACAAGTGATTGCAAAGACCATAGCTTGTATCAGACACACCTTAGTCTCCAGAGTGACACTATTGCTCTTCAGTACCCTGGAGAGGTCCTTAACAGCAGACTTTCCCATTGCAATACATTTTTTTTTTATTTCCTGGCTACTGGTGCCAAGAGTGTTGACCATGGCGGCAAGCAGACTAAAGTTGTTAATCTCTTTAACATCCATTCTGATGCTGCCAGTTGGTCCAATGGTGAGAATCTTTGTCTTCTTGACATTGAGCTTCAATCCATACTGAAGGCTGCAGTCCTTGACCCTCTGCAGCAAGCATTGCAGGTCCTCCTCAGTTTCTGCAAGCACAGTTGTGTCATCTGCATAACGCAGATTGTTGATAGATCTTCCACCAATACTGACGCCACACTTCTCCTCATAGAGCCCAGCCTCTCGGATAATCTGTTTTGCATACAGATTGAAAAGGTATGGAGATAGGACACATCCCTGGTGTAGCCTATCCCAATTTTGAACCATGCAGTGTTTCCTTGCTCTGTTCTGAGACAGCCTCTTGGTCCAAGTATATAGGAAAATATTTTATTGTAACAAACAGGGTTTTTATTGGCTAATTTGGAAACAGGAATTTTTTTCTACTTTGTGTTAGCACAAAAAGTGCCCCTGAAGCCCATCCACTATGGGTGAACGGTGCAACAATGAATGAATGGAATTCCAAAATCTCTGTAGATGTTCATTGAAATGAAAAATAAATAAATTTTTAAAAAAAAAGGAAGAGTAAGATTTCTATACAGAGCAAATCAAAGAGACACAGTCATCAGGGAGGGGAAGAGAGGGCGTACAAAGTTAATTAATAGAATGAACACATATCAAGATAGGTGAAGTGAAGGATGATATAGAAAGAATGGACGATCATACATTGAGTGCATTTTAATTAATGTAATGGAACAAAATATGCATGAATGATTGATTAGGGACAAAACCCCCATATTTTGTAATTTCACTCAGATCACAATAAAAAAAAAAATAAGACATCGAAGACACTTATTTTGTCTTTGAGAAAGAACTTGTAATTATAATAAAAATTCAATGTCTATCCCTTATGTATCATTCAACACTTAAAATGCTGCAATAAAATTGTTTCATAGACACACACACACACAAAACCAAAACATTTTATTTATTTTTATTGTGATTTGACTGAAAAGTTTGATGTTGTTGTCATGTACCATTGAGTTGGAACCAACCCATAGCTGACCCTCCAGCGGGTTTTCAGAGGCAGTTAATTTTCACAGAAGGAGATTGCCCTTCCTTCTCTTGCAGAGCAGTTGGTGAAGTCAAACCACAGGCCTTAGGGATTGCAGTACAACTACTTGCCACTAGGGCACCAAAGCTCCCTGACTCAAAGCTTATGAAGAAAACTAATTTTTCATTGAACCATTAATACCTGTTTTTCTTTTCATTGTGACTTACGTGAAAGTTGGTAAAGCGTATTGTTATATAACATTAATTACAGTCCCCGCTTTGGCAGCACATGTACTAAAATTGGAGCGACACAGAAAACATTAGCATGGCCCCTGTGCTAGGATGACTCACAAATTCGTGAAGCAGTCCATACTTTTTTAAAAATAAAACTCCGTTAATTATAATACTCATAATGTAATAGTACTTTCCCCACATCTTCCTTGTAATTCTAATTTCACTTATCCATCACTCCTATCCTTTTCTTGCTTTCGGGGCCTTATACTGGAATAAATGCTGCCCATTATACATTAATTGTTTGGTTATTCTAAGGAGTGAGTGTCTCCATGCTATTACTAACTACTAGTCACTTTCTAAGCCCTGCCTATTGTTTTTGGCTGAAAGTTGATCTACACAGGTGTTCTGGGCTCACAACATAATAAGGGGCATAGTCCTGGGGATTCCACAACTGGACCAATAAGTCAGGCCTTCTTTATGTAAAATATTATTTAGTATGTTGTTTTGTACAGTCGAGTTGGAACTGACCCATAGCTGACCATTCTGTGGGTTTTCAGAGTCAGTTAATTGCATGGGAGGAGATTATTTCTATATAGCTGTTAAAGTGCACCTGATTCAAGTCATGATCTTCTCAATCATCTGCTACACAGCAGAGAGCTGGCTAATATATAAGGATGACAGAAGAATAACTGATGCCTTTGAGTCATGGTGCTGGAGGAGAGTACAGAATATCTCACAGACTGCTAAACGAACAAACAGGTATGACTTGGGAAAAGTGAAGCCAGAGTGCTTCTTGGAGGCAAAGATGCAAAGTTTTTCATACTTTTGACTGTAGGTAGGCAAGGCTGATCCTTGGAAAAGGACACTATGCTTGGAAAGATGAAAGGTCAGTGAAGGAGAGGAAGACCCCCAATGAGATGCATTCATATGATGACTTCAGCAGTGGGGTCTAGCATGTTAGAGATGATGAAGAGGCCACAGGATAGGGCAAGGTTCAAGTCGATTGTTCATAGGATCATACCTGACTCTATAAAACCTAATAGCAAAAATCAGAGCATCTCAGGACTTCTGTCTTTGGTATGGATCCAGAACATAGGGGCCTCAGGATAAATGCTGCTCAGTGTTTCCAGTCTCTCTCTGAGGGATAATGGAATGCCATGTGTGGCATGTGCACATCTGTGCAGAAAGCAGACATGGGAAGAAGGATGGAGAGCTTTGACCCTACCAGGTTCGTGAAAGGTACACTGATAGATGATACGTAGGTAGGTAGAGAGATAGACAGATATAGATAGTTGTTGTTATATACCATTGAGTTGGATTCATCTCATGGTTGACTGTCCAACAGGTTTTCAGAGACATTAAATCACATGGGAGAAGATGATTGTCCCTCTTTCTCTGGAGAAGCAGAGATAAATAGATAGATCTCTGTTGTCAAGTCACCTCTTATTCTTGGTGACTTCATGTACAACAGAACGTCACCAATTCCACATCATGCTCACTATTGTCTGCATGTTTCAATCCATCACCATGGCTATTGTGCCAGTCCAGCTTACTGAGGTCTCCCCTGGCCTCCTTGGTCCTCTGCTTCACCAAACATGATACATACCTCCTTCAGCAATTGAGAATTTTTTTTTTTGTAATTGATAACTCTTGATGACATATCCAAAGCAAGTGAGTTGGATGCTGTCCTGCTGTAATATATAAGACTTTTAATTGACTTATTTTTTTTCAATTTTTTATTATTAATTTTAATGAAAGTCTACAGAGACTGAGGATTTCTATTCATTCATTGTTGTACTTTAAAAAAGAAGAAATTTTAAAAGAAACAAAAGAAATTCTTAAAGCAAATGAGAATAAAAATACAACATACCAAAATCTTTGGAGCACAACTGACTCCAAGGTAAATTTATAGCAATAAACACACACATAAAAAGAAAGCATAAAAATCAATACTTTAACCTAACATCTCCAACAATTGAAAAAAGAAAACAAAGGCTACTTATTATTTTTAAATAAATAACACTTTCATTTTAAACTGGCTTATCTACAAAGTTTGTACACACCGTCCATCACACTGGATCTTTCCTATTTCCCTTACCCTCTAATCACCAAATTATGGGACCCTGTGATTAACCTCTCTCCCCTATCCTTACCTCTCTACTTCCTCCCTTCCCCCTTGGATCCTCATACAAGTTCTACAATAATAGTTTTATACAATATTTGTTCTTTTGGAACTTAGTTCACTTAGCATAAAGCTCTCCAGTCCCTCCCAAGTTAGATAGTGATGTACAAAATCATTGCTCCTGCATGCTGTGTAGTATTCCATTGTGTGAATGTACCATAATTTCTCAATCCATTCGATTGTGGTTGAACATTTCGGCTGTTTCCATGTTTTTGTGATGGTAAATAATGCTGCTATGAACATTGATATACACATATTGGCAGAAGATAATCAGGCCTTTCTTCCTAGTCTGTCTTAACCTGGAAGCTCCGTTGATACCTGCCCACCATGGGTGATTCTGCTGGTATTTGCAATAATCATGGCATAGGCTCTGGAACTGGAGCAGCACTATAAAATGACAAACTGACAAAAGACTACACACACTTGGTTGTTTAAGAATTCCGAGAGTCAGCTTGACAGCTGAACTTAGAAACACACAAAATACTCTTTAGGATTTTAATATTAATGAGTATTCTTTAAGTGATTCTTTAAGCAATCATTTGTCTATTTCTTGTACTAAATAACTTGGAGTTGTTGTGCTGCTGAACAATGTGTTATTGTCATGTCAAATACCATAATGATTACCCATCATGTACAATGTTGGGAGGACATTCCAGATTGATTCAGGTTGGGAGGCAGGAGTGGCATCCACTTCCTAAACTAGATGCCTCTAGAAAGTCTATAAATGTACAGAAATTATGTTAGTTATAGAACCGAGTTCAGGTCTTTTGTGCAAGGGTCACTTTGATTCATAGTTGACTTGATAACACTTAATCACTTCTAAGTGAGACTAGTGTTGTTATATTATATCTGGAGGAACATTCTTCCACTTTGCACATCACTCTTTGTCAATATGCTGTATGAAGTGACCTGGGTTTGCTGTGATGCTGAACTTTGTGCCATTGGGGTATCAAATACCACAATTGTTTCCCGATATGGATAGTGTACGGTGGAATTCCCAGATGTAATACAGGTTTGGAAGCAGGAGTGACATCCACTTCCTAAACCACATGCCTCTGGAAACTCTATGAACTTGCAGAAATGACAAGAGTTATAGAAAGGCATTAGATCTTTTGTTCATAGAGTCACTATGAGTAGTGCTTAATTCAATGGCAATCAACAACAACATTCTTATTAAGGAGCTCTCTTGGCTTCATGGTAGGAAGTTGCACTGTCAACTTAAAGTCATGTGGCTTGAAGTCACCAGTTGCTCCATGGGAGAAAGAATGGCATTCTCTTTCTGTGTAATTAACTGTCTCTAAAAACCCACTAGAGGGTCAGCTATGGGCCAGTTCTGACTTGATGGTATACAACAACAACCACAACATCACTCATTGCTGTGGAGTGAGGAGGGTCCCTCTGCTGGGTTTCTGAGACTGTAATTTGCATGGGAGGAGTCTGAGTCTGCCCTTCTTTCTCCCCCAGAGCCACCAGTGGATATGAAATGCAAAACTGGCTCAGCCTTTAGGTTAACAGCTCAACGCCCTACAAACTATGCTTCCAGAGTTCCCCACATGTCCACAAGTTCTATCTAAATGGTATTTTATACATTAACACTTCTGAGAAAGCAGTTCTAGTAACTTGCTGATTTCCCACCCACCCCAGTAACAGCAAACTTGTCAAGTGATTCTCAAGTGAGAATCTTTTCGATTTTCTCAGATAGTAAACTAGGAGCTGTTACAATACTTTCCACTTGAATCATTGAAAAACAATAATCACAGCACTGAGAATAGTTTCCTTACAAAATTGATACTATCTTCTTTATTTATTCTTCTGAGCCCTGTGTAGTGATGTGAGAATACTGCGCTTCCATTTATTTAGTCATCTGTGGACTTGGACTTGGTAGAATCAGAAGGACCCCTGACATATAGACCTGGCTTGGAGAGTAGATAAGTTTAATGTCAAAGCCATAGGACAAAAGGAAGGGATGCCCCAGCTTGATTCCAACATATCTTTGTGGCTTTTCCAGTGTGTAAATACTGCAGACCACTTGGTCTCTCGTCTTATTTAATCCGTCAAAGAACCACAAGCTTTTCTGGAATGTGGACAGGGAATCCAAAGACAACAGAATGCATCAAGGAGGCAATTCCTTCCCCAAGAGGCTGATGAGCATGAATAAACAGCAAGTCTTGTTCTAACTGCAGACTCTCTGGCCTGTTTAAATATAGGAAATTTATGCTACACTACAGCACATTGTTTGATTCTGTGTAAAGAAATGGAATGGGGAGTTAGGATGTATGCCCAGAGATGGGGCTCATTTCATTCTAAGGAGGAGTCCTATGGTAAGAATTAGCTCTGTTTCCATGTCAGCATTGCTGTATCTTCACCAAGCCACAGTTCTGCCTTCCCAACCATCAGACGCCATCAATACTAGGGATCATTTTCATATTGTTCCTCTCTCTGTATAGTGTGTCATACACACCAGACTTTACAACTTCACTGAACCACTTTTACTAGTGCCAACCAACACATGCTATGAAGTATGAAGACACAGGACGAACAGGAGATAGCTATCTAAAAGCTCAGAGCAAGGAACAAAGACCAAAAGAGGATAAGAAGTGTGTGAATCTGGCAGAGACCAGGAGCCAGGGAATTACCTCTAGGAAAGCAGCATCAAAAGTCATGGTGAGGAAGAATCCCCAAGGTCAAAGCTAAAGATCAGATCATTTATAAGGATGTCCCAGGAAGGTAGCTGAGAGAGAGGCTCTAAACAAAGTGGAGGCCCTCACCTTAAGTGCACTGCAGCCATTGTGTTAATCTATCCAGTTGAGAATCTTTCTTCCTTTTTTATTTTTTTTTTTTCAATTCCTGGGACCTAGGTTTTTTTTCCAATACCTTCAGTGCCGTTTGAATATCTTTCTTCTTTACTTGATCATATTCTTGATCATCTGCTACTTCTTAAAATGGATCCATGCCAGTCAATTATTTTTGGCACAGTGATTTTGTATATTCTTTCCATTTTTTTTATGCTTCTTTAGTCATTCAGTATTTTGGCTAAAGATTATCGACTATGCCATGGATTGCAAAAAAGGATAAACAGAACCGCCTTGGAAGAGATTCAACCAGGATAATCACTAGAGGCAAGGATGGTGAAACTTCATCTCACGTATTTTGGAAAGAGACATTGTGCCAGAAAAAAATATAGGATAAGTAAAAGAGAGGAAGACTGTCAACCAGATAGATTGACACAGTAACTGCAACAGTGGGCTTGGGCATGTAGGAGGTCATAATGATAGCACAGGACTGGTAGTTAGCTAGATGGCACTTAACAACAGTTACTACTTTAAGAAGCATATAAAACAAATAGGGAAAGGAAAGAGAATAAAATAATACAGCTAACAGCACAGATGATTTAAGAGGTGGTGGTTGTTATGCACTACTGAGTCAGAACCGACTCTTCGCTGACCAGCCAGTAGATTTCCAGAGGCTGTAAATGGCACTGGAGGAGATTATCTTTCTCTGTAGAGCAGTTGGTAGATTTGAACCATCTATCTTTGAGTCTGCAGCTCAAACCTTACCATTAGGCCAGCAGGATGCCCTAGGTAGAGAGCTCTGGTTGCCTATTTCGGTGGTAGAGGAAAGGAAATTTGGAACTCACAGCTACTGCCCAGATGGTCTTCATAAAACTTCTCCTGTCTTCTGAAATGGAATTGATAATCTCCTCCCTTATATTCACTGTATCCTACACATTTGTGCATTAATTCACCTATAATTTGCCTAGGTTTTTTTTGTCATGTCTGTCTACTTCTTCCAAAAGGTGAAAATAAAGTTCCACCCAACAGCAGAAATAATGCCTAATCTGTCTTTATATTCCAAGAATTTAGTGCTCTTACTGCTTCTTAGCAAGTGCTCAATAAATTCTTGTTGGGGACAAAAATAAGAAGTGATATCATCTACTGATAGTGAGAAAATGAGAATAGGGTGAGCAAATGAGAAAGGAAGTTGTGTTCTAAAATAATAATGCTGGTAAGAGAGTAGAACTGTGGCTAAGGACCCATAAAAGGATTGTTGAGTAAAAGTGTATACTGGAAAGCACAGGGGTATTTGATGACATCAGTTCAAGAGTATTATGAGCAACAAGGTAACCAATGCAGGAACTAAGAGAAAGAATTCCAAATTGACATGAGATGGTTATCAAGTACATTTTGTAAGATTGCCTCTCAGGCACCTCCAGCCCTCCCTTGGCCTATGAAATATTTCTGAGAGCATCAAAGAACGTGAAGCATGTGCCGTGACCTCTCCCGTCATCTGGCACAGGCACTCAGTATGCCCGTTTTGCTGGGAGAAGGGTCGAGATCCAAGATTACAGGTAAAACAAAGGTCAGCCTGCATGGCTCTCGAGCAGGCCAGCTGGCTTCACCCTGTCGGGCTATTTCTTGGCAATCCCTCAGCCAAATCTTCTGTTTTGCAACAGTTCAGACAAGGGCTTTACTGGAGTAGACAGGCATGAAATGAATTTTACAGAAGTGTTTCTGAAGTAGGGGGAAATTCATGGCTCACAAGCTTTGGTGGGTCATGACAAGAGACTGTGTACTTCTGCTTTTCTTTACAGAGAGATTCCAGCCCTCCTCCCACCCATTCCTTTAGAAAAAAAAATCTGAACATAAAACATTAGCTTTCTTTTCTGCTCTTTATCCGCTTTCACTTTCTTGGGCTAGTGCTGTTTATTTTCTGTTACTTCTAAATTGCCCAAACAGATTGCATTGGCATATGCTTAGGACACAAATTGGCTGGCCTCACTTTGCTCTGGGGACCGCAGACTGTAGTTACTCTGCCGTGCAGTGTCATAGCTATTTGTCCATGGGAACACATCTTGACCTAGTGAAAGGTGCTTGCTTTCATCAGACTTTAACTTCTCATTACAAGTCTTTATTGCTATTGTCAGCTGCAGTGGATTTTCAGACAGCATGAAGTTGACCGGATCTGACCTCCACTACAGTAGTACAACTCTGATTTCTATGTGGTCAGACCTACCCTCACCTTCATCTGGTATTTTTAGCACCAATTGTCCCTCCCAAGGCTCTCAATACTCAACTATTAAGTTTGCTAATCAGTTGCAATGACTACACAGATCTCACAGACAATATTCAATGTTCCAGGGTTTATTAGGTAAGTACAGGTTACAGCTTAAGTTGAAAATACTCAGGATCTAGTTCTGCAGTCAGGAAAGTTTCTTCTCAGGCATGATCTCTCTCAGACAGGCCTCCTTCTGGTCTTTGGCCTCAGCAATTATTACAGAGATTTTGGTTCTGCCAGTTACATACCATGTTCTCCCTAATTACTCTGCCAGTAGCATAGGCTAAGGAATTCACCACTGGCTTCCATGGGTGGCAAGTCTAGTTCATCTGTCTCTCATCCTGGTCTGTGGTTCTCGGCTACTTTTGCTGCCAGTATCATCATCTTGTTTATGGGGTTATCGCTTTGCTTGCACAGGCATCTTGGGCCCAAAGCACAAGTTGTATTCTGCTTCTTTCTTGATGGTCCTGAGATTTCCATTTTCTGCCTGTCCATCTGCTGAAAAGTGTGTGTCAGGATTGTATCCTTTCTCCACACCTATTAAATCTGTATGATGAGCAAATTATTTGAGAAGCTGGACTATAGGAAGACTTGGAGGAAGCATCTGAATTGGAGGAAGACTCATTAACAACTTGCCTCATGCAAATGACACAACTTTGCTTGCAGAAAATGAGGAAGACTTTAAGTACTTAATGCAAAAGATCAATCTGAATTATACCTAAACATCAAGAAGACAGCAATCTTCACCATTGGACCAACAGGCAACATGGTGATAGATTGAGATGATAAGTGGATAAAAGATTGAAGTTGTCAACAATTTCATTTTACTTGGATGCACACTCAATACCCATGATAGCAGCAGTCACTAAATCAAAAGACATATTACATTGAGGAAATTTACTGTAAAGGGCCTCTTCAAAGTGCTAAAAAGCAAGAAATGTCAAAGATAAAAGTACACTTGATGCAAGCCATAGTATTTACAACTGCTTACTAAGTATCTGAATGTTGGACAATGAATAAGGAAGACTGAAGAATTAATGTCTTTGAATTATGGTACTGAAGAGTGATTATGGTGTTGGAGAGTGTTAAATGATATGTTGTTATTGTTGTAGTTATGTGCTGTTGAGTTGCTTTCGACTCATAGTAACCCTCTGTACAAGAGCCCTAAACCCTGCTCTGTCCTGTGTCAACCTCACTGTCTCTGACACACCTACTCCCATTCATTACCCCAGTCACCTAATCGATCCATATGATCAAGGGTCTTCCTCTCCTGTGCTATCCCTCTACCCTCCCAAACATGAAGTCCCTCTCCAAGGACTGATCCCTCCTTGCAACATGCCCAAAATATGTCAGATGAAGCTTCAGAATCTTTGTATTTAAGGAGCATCCCAATTTCACTCTCTCCAGGTTGAACTTGTTTGTTCTCCTAACCAGTCCATGGTATATTCAACACTCTTCTCCAGCACCACAGCTCAAAGGCATCAGTTCTCTTTCTATCATCTCTAGTCACTGTACAGCTCTCTAACGCATAACACGCAATTGTGAAGACTGTGGCCTGGATCAGGTGCACCTTAGTCTCCAGCCTGACGTTGTTGCTTTTCAGTACTCTGGAGAGGTCCCTGACAGCTGACTTTGCCAGTGCAATTTGTCTCTTGATTTCCTGGCTGCTGGTACCATGAGTGTTGATTGTGGAGCCAAGCAAATGAAAACTGTTAATAATCTCAGTCTCTTCACCATCTATCATGATGCTGCCAATTGGTCCAGTGGTGAGAATCTTTGTTTTCTAGATATTGAGCTTCAATCCAAGTTGAAGGCTGCAGTCCTTAACCTTCTGCAGCAAGCGCTTCAAATCCTCCTCAGTTTCAGCAAGCAGGATTGTGTCATCTGCATAACACAGGTTGTTGATGAGTCGTCCTCCAATCCTGATGCTACATTCCTCCTCCTCTTACAGCCCAGTGTCCCCTGTGATCTGTTCTGCATACAGATTAAAAAGATATGGAAACAGAACACATCCCTGGTGGATACCCTTCCTGATTTTGAACTATGCAGTATCTCCTTGCTCTGCTCTGACGACTGTCTCTTGGGTCAAGTATAGGTTTTGCATTGTTGTTGTTGTTGTTATATGCCATCGAGTCATTTGCGACTCATAGCACAAGAGCCCTAAACCCTGCTCTATCCTGCACCAACCACACCACCTCTGACACACCCATCCCGATTACCCCAGTCACAGAATCAATCCATCTCATAGAGGGTCTTCCCCTCCAGCGCTGTCCCTCCACCCTCCCAAGCATGATGTCCCTCTCCAAGGACCCATCCCTCCTGGCAACATGTCCAAAGTATGTCAGACGAAGCCCCAGAATCCTTGCCTCCAAGGAGTAGCTTGGTTTAATCTTCTCCAAGATGAATCTGTTTGTTTTCCTGGCAGTCCTTGGTACATTCAGTACTCTTCTCCAGCACCACAGCTCAAAGGCATCAACTCTCCTTCTGTCCTCCCTAGTCATTGTCCAACTCTCTGATGCATAACAAGCGATTGCAAATACCATGGCCTGTCTCAGGCACACCTTAGTCTCCAGAGAGACACTGTTGCTCCTGAGTACTTTAGAGAGGTCCCTAACAACAGACTTTCCCATCGTGATACGCTTTTTGATTTCTTGACTGCTGGTGCCAAGAGTGTTGATTGTGGAGCCAAGCAAACTGAAGCTGTGAACAATCTCAATCTCTTCGCCATCCATCCTGACGCTGCCAATTGGTCCAGTGGTGAAAATCTTTGTCTTCTTGACATTGAGCCTCAGTCCATACTGAAGGCTGCAGTTCTTGACCCTCCGCAGCAAGTGCATGAGGTCCTCCTCAGTTTCAGCAAGCAGGGTTGTGTCATCTGCATAACGCAGATTGTTAATAGATCTTCCACCAATCCTGATGCCACAATTCTCCTCATAGAGCCCAGCCTCCCAGATAATCTGCTCTGCATACAGGTTGAAAAGGTATGGAGACAGGACACATCCCTGGCGTACACCCTTCCCAATTTTGAACCATGCAGTGTTACCCTGCTCTGTTCTGACTACTGCCTCTTGGTCCAAGTGTAGGTTTCGCATTAGCACAATTAAATGTTCTGGGATTCCCATTCTTCTCAGAGTCAGCCACAGTTTGTTATCATCGACACAGTCAAATGCCTTTGCATAATCAATGAAACACAGATAGACATTCTTCTGGTTTTCTCTGATTTCAACTAAGATCCATCTGACATCAGCAACAATATCCCTAGTACCACGACCCCTTCTAAGCCCAGCCTGTACTTCCGGCAATTCTCTGCTGATGTGCTGTTCTAATCGTTTTTGGATAATCTTCAGTAGAATCTTGCTTGCATGTAAAATAAATGACACTGTTCTGTAGTTTCCACACTCAGTTTTGCATAAGCACAGTCAAATGTTGTGGGATTCCCATATTTCTCAGAGTCAGCCACAGTTTATTGCAATCCACACAATCAAAAGCACCAAAGTAATCATATAGACTAAAAAAAAAAACAACAAAAACCCCCCCAAACCTAACAACAACAACAACAAAAAAAAAAAAAACCCAACCAAAACCCCAAACTCATATTGTTTGGGTATGTTTTCAGTAGAGGCCAGTTTTAGGGAAAAGACATACTGCTGGGGATGGCGGAGAGTCAGAGAAAGAAAGGAAGGTCTTCAATGAGATGATTGACCCAGTGACTGCAACAATGGGCTTGAAAGTGTTGGAAATCATGACGATGGTACAAGATAGGGTAAGAATCAGATATATTATTCATATATTCTGATTAAATTTTTAAGTCTTATCACAGGTTCACACTTTTCACAGCTGCAGCACACTGTGAAACACAGCAACAGAGTAAATGTTTACCAAATGCTATTATATTTTTGATTGCACAGCCCAGGAAAATAGTACACTGTGTGGTTAAGTCAGATATAAAAAAAAAACAGTATATCCATACTCACTGCTATGGAGTCAATTACAACTCATGGCTACCCTCCATCAACCATAAATATTTATTGGAAGAGACCATCTTATCTTTTCCTCAAAGAGCAGGATTGGCAATTCTTTGATGGGTGGGTTTGAAGTACAGATCCTTTTGTTAGAAGTATAATATGTAACCCACTATGCCACCAGGGCTTCTTAGAATAGACATCAGTGTTGTTACACAAACAACTTCGCCCTGCCTACATCATCCTCACCATCTCAGATACCCTCAATTCCATCGTGTCACTCTATCTAGTCGAGGGCCTTCTTCTCTTTCACTGATCTTCTAGCATATCTCTTCTCAAGGACTAATGCCTCTCGAAAATACGTGCAAAGTAAGTGAGATAAAGTTTCAGCATCCTTCCCTCTAAAGAAGCACTCTGGTTCCACTTCTTTCAAGACGAATTTGTTCACTCTTTTGACAGATCATGGTATATAGTCAATAACTCTTTTTCAGCAGCACAATGTGAAGGCACTGATTCTTCTTTTGTTATTGTCATTCATTATCCAACTGAATTGAAAAGATTATGGTTTAGATCAAGCATATCTTAGTCTTTAAACTGACATCCTTGATTATTACAACTTTGGAGAAGTCCTTGATAGTAGATTTCCCCAGTGCAGTAAGTCATTTAATGTCTTGACTACTGCTATCATGAGTATTGTGGATCCAAGGTGAAATGAAATTCTTGAAAAGTTCAATTTTGTCTTGTTCTTTAATGATGTGTAGGTAAAAAATTTTGTCTTCCTTTCTTTTGCCCTTTCTTGTTTTCACTTTTCTTTCTTTTCTTCTGACAAAAAACATGTTTTACATTTCAAAAATTCATTTCATTTTATATTTGCTCTTCAAGATAAGCAAAATTTTATATGGAACTTACTTCTTCACTCCTTCTAATCCGTTTTAACCCTTTTCTATTTTCTGAAATATTGTGTATTATCTTAGTTTGATCTTCAGAACACATATGCAGGTTTACCATTGGTCAGGATTTAGAATTGCAAAACTGAATGGTGGAAGTAACACACCTGTTAGTTGGAACTGTTTTACTTTGTCTCTAGAATTATTAAAAAATAATTTCTTAATACTACAATGTATACATAGTCATGGAACACAGATGATTTAGATCCACTTGTATTATGAGCTCATAGTATAACAGGTGTTTTATAGATAGAATTTCATATCCTGAGGAATTATTGCAATAAATTCCACATCAATATCTTTGATAATTCTTAAGAAGAAGGAGTTAGGACCACAGATTGGGGATTAATGCTTTTGAAGCAAATATAAATATTTGTTTCATAGCATTTTTTAGAATTTTAATAATTAAAAACTATATTCAAATATCAGATTCTGTAATTATTAATATATTCTAAAAAGAGAAAAATGAAAATAAACTAAAACTCTTTGCAGTCAGGTCAGTTCCAACTCACAGCATCAGATTTCTGAGACAATAAATCTTTCCAGGAGAATGCTCATCTTTCTCTCTCAGAGCTAGTGGATTTGAACTTTTGACCTTTCAGTAAGTATCCTGATTGGTTATGCACTCTTCCCCAGAGCTTCTTAAAAGTAAGTAAAGGGACAGAAAAATAATTAGCACATTTTGCTAGTGAAAATCTGGACTTCTTTTACAACTTGATAACTTGTCATTATGAGGGGATAAACTGCCTAAAAACTAATACTCAAAAGCAATCTATTGCAAGTTCTCTTTAAATGTTTATTTCATGAGTGTTAACCATGCTTATTCCTAAATTAGTAGGACACCTTAACAAGGGTAGATTATCAGGAAATCAAGGAAAAATAATCGAAAGACTAAAAATGGACTCATCCATTCAGCTAATAATGACAGAGTGCCGCTTGCTCACCAGGCACTGTTCCAGGCTGCAGTGATGCCAAGGATTATCTTCACAGTGTTCATGCTCTTATGAGAGGTGGAAGGTAATGGGAAAGAAAGCAAATACCTTTATACTTACACTCTGGGATAAGTGGTTAATGGTGAAGGATCTAGACCTGGTGAGGAGAAAGGGCATTTCTTCTGAACAGAAATTTCTGGACTGTTTGCACTAAGGAGAAAACAATAACATCTAAATTTCCAGCTGCTGTGGAGCTGCCTCTGGTTCACAGTAACCTCATGCATTTTGGAGTAGAACTGGGCTCCATAATGTTTTCAATGGATGACTTCTCCGGGACAAATTACCAAGCCTTTCTCTCAAAGTGTCTCTAGGTGGACTTGAACTTCCAAATTTTCAATTAGCAGCTGGATTCATTAATTAAACATACCAGATAGGGATTCCCAAGCTGTTCAACCTTTTGGTTAGCAATCAAGTGCTTTACCCATTGCACCACTAAAGCTTCTTGATATAAACTAAAAACCTCAAAGCATTGCTATCAGGTCAGTTCTGATCCATCTGACCCACTTTCATGTTTGTAATACTATCTATTGCAACAGGAGGAGATTGTCCAAATATCTTCCTTGGAGCACCAGGTGATTCAAGGCATCAGACACAAGGCCTTGGCTTAGCAGGACAGCTCACTGTTCTCTACAACCTAGATAGGCAAGCGGGCCAGAGAGAAAGTATATGTAAAGGCCCTGAGGTGGAAAGCATTGTGGTATAATGGAGGAGCAGAGAGACATGGCTGGGGTATAGGGATTTAAGAGAGAACAAAGTACAAAATGGGATTGGGATTAGATAGGATCAGAACAATTGTTACATGTAATTGAGTCACTTCCAATCGTAGCAAATGTATATACAACTGAATCAACTCTGCCTGGCTCCATACTCACAAACACTGCTACAGCAATCACTGTGTCAATCCATCTCATTGAGAGTTTTTCTTTTTTTTTTTTTTTCATGACCCTTTAATTTTGTTAAGCATAATGCCCTTCTTTAGGGACTGGTCCCTCCTGATACCATGTCCAGAGGAGATGAAGTTTCATTATCCATCCTTCTAAGGAGAGTTTTGTTGTAATTCTTCCAAAATACTTTGTTCTTCTGGGAGACCATGATATATTCAATATTCTTCACCACTACCTGGTGGGTACAGCAGTTCAGCACCAAGCTACCGACTAAAGTATCAGATACGTGAACCCTCCTCCTATAGGACTTCTGTGAGTTAGAATTGGCCTGATGGCAATGGGTGTGAATATGGTTGAGACAATAAAACTTCCCTGCTGCTAAGTTGGTTCTGATGCCTAGGGACGCTATAGGACCGAGCTGGACTGTATTATAGTGTTTCTGAGACTGTAGAGCTTTACAGAAGCAGCCCACCACATCTTTCTCCCATGGAACAGTTGGCGGATTCAAATCACTGACGTTTTGGTTAGCAGTCAAGTGCTTTTAAAAACTGTGTCAATTAGAACCTTGTGTATTGGCACTCAACAAAATAGGATTAGAGGGGAATTTCTTCAACATAGTAAAAAGTATCTATGAAAACCCAAGAGCCAACATTGTTCTTAATGGAGAGAGGTTA
>NW_006399851.1:5281759-5285898 GCF_000299155.1 Elephantulus edwardii
CAAAGAAGATTGATCAGAACTGGCTTTGACAAGCACTGTGGCATTTGGACAAGAACAAACTGGGAGGAGGGTAGAGAGAATGGTGCAAGAATGAATGAATGGAAACCCAAAATCTCTGTAAATGTTTATGAAAATTAATAAAATAGAGAAAAAAAAAGAAAAAGAAAAAAAAGAACCTTGTGTATTGGATAAAGCAACGTGACTGCTAAGTATTTTAGAAGAAGAAATATCTGAAAGGTTTTAAGCATGATGAGTCATGATCTGATCTATACTTTTAAAATGCTTCTCTAACTGCTCTGTGAGAATGGGAAAAGTGGAAGCTGGAAGTACATAGGCCTTATACGTCAGACGTGCACAAAGAGTTGAATTGGGCACCTTGATCTGACTTAGCTACAAAATTATTTTTTAAATTATATGTTGACATGTTAAGAAAAGTAACAAAAAACTGTGTGTGTGTGTGTGTGTGTGTGTGTGTGTGTGTGTGTAGTGCCGTCGAGTCATCTGTGACTCATAGCAACCCTAATGTGCAATAGCTCTGAACCCTGCTCTATCCTGAGCAGGTCTCATTGTCTCCAACACACTTACCCCATTAACCCACTTTTTGTGTCAATCCATCTCATCTTTTTCCAAGAACTGGAACTGGTCCCCTCCTGGCCACATACCCAAAGTATGTGAGACAAAGCTTCAGAATCCTTGCCTCCTTGGAGAAACTTGATTTCACTCTCTTCAAAACAGACCTGTTTGTTCTTTTAGTGGTCCATGAAATGTTCAATACTCTACTCCAGCACCATAAACCCAAGGCGTTGATTCTTTTTCTATCATCCTTAATCATTGTCCAGCTCTCTGATGTATAGCAAGTAATTACAAAGACCATGGCTTGGATCAGGTGTACCTTAGTCTCTAGACTGACATTTTTACTGTACAGTACTCTGGAGAGGTCCCTGCCAGCAGACTTAACTAATGTAATTAAACTTTTTATTTCCTCACTGCCAAGAATGTTGATTATGGAATGAACCAAGCTGAAACTGTGAACAATCTGAATCTTTTCTCCATCTATCATGGTGCTGCCAATTGGTCCAGTGGTGAGAATCTTCGTCTTCTTGACATTGAGCCTCAGTTCATTTTGAAGACTGCAGTCCTTGACTTTCTACAGCAAATGTCTCGGGTTGTCCTCAGTTCCAGCCAGCAGGGTTGTGTCATTTGCATAACACAAGTTGTTGATAAGTCTTCCTCTAATCCTGATGTCACATTCCTCCTCATAAAGTCTAGCCTCTCAAATGATCACTTCCGCATATAGAGTGAAAAGGCATGAAGATAGGATGCATCCCTGACACTCTCCTTTCCTGATTTTGAACCATGTGGTGTTTTCTTTTTCTGTTCTGAGGACTACTTCTTGGTCCAAGTACAGGTTCTCATGAACAAAATTAAGTGTTCTCAGATTCCCATTCTTTTCAAGGTTAGCCACAATTTATTATCATCCACACTGTCAAAGGCCTTTGTATAGCCATTAAAATACAGACAGACATTCCTCTGGTGCTCTTTGTGTTCAGCCAAGATCCATCTGACATTGGCTCTGATATCCCTAGTGTCAAAGCTTCTTCTAACCCACCTTTTACTTCTGTCGGTATACTGTTCCAGTAATTTTGGAATAATCTTCAGTAGAATCTTGCTTCCATGTGACTTTAGTGATAGTGTTTAATAATTTTCACACTCTGTTGGATCACCTTTTTTGTAATGGGAATGAATATGGATCTAGTCAGTTAGCCAGGAAGTTGTCCTCCAGATTTCTTGGCACAACCTAGTGAGCACATCAAGGGCTGCATCAGTTTGTTGAAATATGTCAATTGATATTCGATCAATTCCTGGGGCCTTGTTTGTTTGTTTTTTCTAATTCCTTCAGAGCAGCTTGAGCTTCCCCTTTTATCACTATTGCCTCTTGGTCATATGTTGTTTTATGAAATTCTTCTGTGTCTACCAATTCTTTTTAATACAGTGATGCTGTGTACCTCTGTGTACTCCTTCCATCTTTTTTGATGCTTCCTGGATCATTCAATATTGTGCCCATGACATCCTTAAGTATTGCAATTCAAGGCGTGAAATTGTTCTTCTGATGAGGTGGTAATTTTAATCATTTAAGTAAATGGTAACAGTGATTTTGTGTGATAGTAATAATTCTGAAAAAATAATTAGGTGTATTTTGAAGGTAGAACAACAACTAGAGTCAGTCAAAACTCAAACTCACTATTTTCAAGTAGGTTTCTACCCATGGTGACCCTCCACAATGCTTCTGAGGCTACAAATCACAATCAGAGGAGACTCCCATCTTTCTCCCATGGAGGAATTAGAGCTCTTTAACTTTTGAGGTAGCAGATTTGAAAAAAAAAGGTCAGTAAAATGCAAACTGGAAGAAATGTTTCAGAACTCTTAGAGAATTATTTCTGGATCCTTTCTTCTCTAATCCTTATTCATTGTCCGGCTCCCAAATGCATAGCAGGTGATTACAAAGACTGTGGCTTGAGTCAGGCACATCTTAGTCTTTAAGCTGACCTCATTGCTCCTCAGTACTTTGGAGAAGTCTTTGACTGCCAGCCTACCCATTGAAATCACTATATTAAACCTCCATGACTGTTGCAGGGCCCAATACTGACCAGCACTTAGCCAATGTGGGATAGTCAAATCCTTGTTAGAAGTAAGTACAATCATTGCCTCAATTATAAATGGAAAGTACTTTTTGGCTCCTTGGTGTTTGAGAAGAATTAATTCTCCATTTCCTAGGCTGGGTATTGTTACATTCTTAATCTCTGGATTGACCTAAGAATTCTGAAGCTATCCTAGAAGAATTTCCTGAGTTTCTAAGCATTTGTCTATTTTATACTATTTTTAAAATAACAAAAGAAGGTCTCATATTTAGAGTCAAATCATCTGCTTCTCCCATGTTCACTTTCTCCCTGCTCTCATCCTGGTTGTGACAGTTAGGAAAAGTATGTCTCCACTTATTCGGCTTCTCTCTAGACTAAACATTCCCTGCTCTCCTCGTTCTCCTTTTGATCTTAAGTCCCAAACTATCGCTGTGCTCTTGTTCCCTGAATGCTCTCCAAGGTTCCAAAATGTTGAGTCCTGTGCTGAAGAAAGTTTACCGGAAGACAGTTAATAGACTGAAAACAGAAGACGCAAGAATGTTGTCTCCCGTGTAAGGCCCTCCTGTAACGCCTGAGGAAGGCAACTTCTTTCTCAAGTTTGTGATTACATTTTGTTAGGAAAAAAGCAGTAGATTAGTAAAGAATTAAGGAGTTCTGTGGCCTGGGGAGCTCTGGTGGCCTAGTGATAAAAAGCTGTGCTGCAATCCCAAAGTTATGCCATTCAAATTCACCGGCTGCTCTGCAGGAGAATAAGTAATCTCCTCTTGTGTGATTTACTTCCTCTAAAATCCACTGGAGGGTCAGCTATGAGTAGATTCCGACTCCAGTACACATAACAACAGCAATAGAGAGAGTTATGTAATAGAAATTCAGAATAGCTGATCCTCAAAAGGGTTTTCAAAGGCTGGAAATTGCATGAAGGAAAAATGCCTTTCTCCCAACAGGAAGCTGGTGGATTCCAATTGCCAGAGAGGTCCCACTCTTTATAGACAACACCACCAGAGATCTGCACCTCCAATGAGAATGAAGAGTATCTATTAATAACAGGCCCAGAATATACTGGTTTATTATTGTAATTTAATTCATCTGAAAGGCTTGTTACTATTATGCAATTCCCTTATCACCTGCTGTTAACCACGCTACTGAGAAAATTTTGGGGTAAAGTGGGAAAGGAAGGGGAAGCAGGTTTAAAGGAAAACTTTTCTTAAAGGCTTGTTTACAGGAAACAAAGAAACCCCCCAATTAAAACTGGCATTTGTTCCAAAGTGCATCGTTTTCAGTATAGAGGCAATGAAAATGTTTTGATTACAAAGGTGGTGGGGGTTTTTTGGGGGGTTTTATGGTTTGTTTGTTTTTTTAGATAATGTGTTTTTTTTTAAATTTAGGTTGTTTATTTTTCATTTCCATGAACATCTACAGAGATTTTGGGATTCCATTCATTCATTGTTGCACCCTTCTCCCCGCACAAACCCCTCCCCCCTCCCCCCCATTTGCTCCTCT
>NW_006399851.1:5287168-5298866 GCF_000299155.1 Elephantulus edwardii
TTTCCAATTTTGCCAACACCATTTGTTAAAAAGGCTGTCATTTCCCCACCTAACTGATTTCATCTCTTTGTATGTCTTGGAGAAGGTGCCACCAGGATGCTCCTTAGAAGCAAGGATGACAAGGCTTCCTCCCACACACTTTAGGCCTATTGCTTCCTGCCATCACAACCCACAGCTGACCCTTCAGCAGGTTTACAGAGACAGTAAATCTCACAAGAAGAAGTTGTTCATCCTTTTCCCCTGGTGCAACTGATGGATTTGAACTCTGTACCTTTGTGGTTGCAGGACAGTTTTTTATAACGAGGGCACCAGAAGTTATTTGCTGGAAAGGGATATCATGCTTAGAAAGGTAGAAAGTCAGTGAAGGAGAGAGACGTTCTATGAGATGGATTGACACAGTGACTGCAGCAGTGGGCTCACGGATGTCAGAGATGGCATAGAATAGGGCCAGGTTCATATCTGTTGTTCGTAGAGCTATACTCAACTAATTAACACCTCACAATAACAGTAACAACAGCTTTTGGGGTTATTACTGATCATTGTGAATCTGAGATTGACTTGTGCTCCTGAAAAAGAGATGCTGAAGTCTTAACCTCCAGTACCTGTGAATGCAATCTTATTTGGAAATAAGGCCTTTAAAGATGTCAACATAAGTTTACACTAGAGTAACACCTCAGCTCGTGGTTGCTGGGTCTGAATCAACTCAGTTGGCCTTCCTTCCAGTAAATTTTTGAAGGCCATAAATCTCACTGGAGGAGACTGCCCATCTTTCTCTTAGAGAACTGCTAGTGGATTTGCACCAAGAGAGAGATGGGCCTGTGGATTGATGGCAGTGTGAATCTCTAGGAACCACGTCACCAGAGATCAAGAGAGCACAGCCTTGCCAACTCCTAGATTTCACACTACTGGCCTCCAGAACTGGGAAAGTTCACATTTCTGTTTAGTTGAGCCACCCCATTTCTTGTATTTGTTATGGAAGCACTTGATGGATTAACACCAGTCACTGCTGAGTTGACACAACTCATGGTGACACTCGTGTATATCAGGATAGAATAACCTTCAGCCTTCATAGACTTTTCAGTAGGTGACTTCTCAGGAGATCACTAGGCCTCTTATCTGAGAGCAAACTCATAAAGCCTCTTAATTCCTGCCCTTGTTTTCTTAAAAAGAATGTACATTTCTCATGGCCCCTGGAGTTCTAACAGATAGTCTTTGTAAGCAGAGTAATCCCAGATGAGTTGATTGGCTGTCTTTTTGGCACATGTTAGTGTTGTGAGGATCTGACTGGAGGGTACACAACAACAGTATTGTGACAAGTTACTAAGGTCACAGCAGGTTGTCTCGAACTATGTTAATTATGCCCATTGGGTGGAAGCAGGGTGGAGGAGCTTAAATTTCACTCATAGAATAGTGGTGGAAATGATGGGCTTTCTCAGACATGCTGGTCGGTCTCTTGACATTTCTCCCTTCCTTTTTGACATCAGCATTGTCCAAAGATATCCTTCAACAGACCAATCTCATTTATCCATGCTTCATTCAGACTCAAAAGCTCGGCCTTATCTGTGAAAAGAACTGAAGCCACCACTCACAGAGGGAAACTGGAGATTTGCAGCACTCTGGGATGTGACAGCAACAAGTGTGACAGGGGACAGGAAGGCTTGTAGACAATGGGTCTTAAGGTTTTCCTACACGTAGCAGGGCTGAGCTTGTCACCGGAAACTGACAGGGGATTGAGGGAGAGAATGAGTATGGAATTCTGAGGTCCTAGAGACTAAAAGGCACATGTGCTCTGAAAAAACAACAGAAAACAAGCACTGAAAGTAATTACCCAGCATTTCCTCTCCATCACTGTGGACCCCCAGCTGTCTGGGTTTCCTTGCACAAAGGAGTTTCTAGAAGAGAATGGACAAGTTAATTGGTAAATGCCAACAGAGAGGAAATATCTCTCTGGTTAAGTCTAGGCCCATCAGGTGAACATGTTTCACAGTTTGAAAAATCATGCTAAAGTACCTTTGGAATGTGTTAAATTGTCCCTCTCAAAATGATAGCCTACAGTTCTCATTCTCAGAGCTAAACTTTGTTTAACAATCCCCAAAACAAACTGAACTCCTGCTAATTCCAACCCAGGACCACCCTACACAACAGTAGAACTGCCCAAAGGGTTTTCAAGGCTGTAAATCTTTATGGAAGCAGATTGCCATATCTTTCTCCCTCAGAGGGACCAGTGGGTTGAAATTGCCAATCTATTGGCTAGCAGCTGAGCACTTTAACAAGGCATCATTTATTTGGAAATAATGGGGCCTTGCTCAGAAATCCATTATTTGCTAACAGTACCTTTGAAGATGTAATATTAGCTCAGTTAACAAGAGGCTGAACTGGAGTAGGTCATGTGCTAATCCAATCTGGTTAGTGTCCTTATAAAAATGGACAAGAAACAGGCACAGGAGGAGGCAGCTATGTGAAGGCAGAGGTAGAGATTGGAGTGATGCTGCCACACACCAAGGAATAGCTTTGGCTTCAAAAAACATGAGGTGGTGAGGAGGAGTCCTCCCCGGAAGCCTTCAGAGAAAAGGTGGCCCTACAAACAACCTGAAATCAGACTGGCCTCCAAAAAAAAAGCCTGAAATGAATTTTTGTTATTACACCACCACTTCCTTTGTGGTAACTTGTTACAGCAGCTCCCAGTAGACTAAAAGAGAATGACTACAACCAATCCTTTTGCCAGCTCAGAAAAAAAGAAATGCAGAAATAAAAAATATTGTTGTGTGCCTTAAAGTCAGAACCAACTCATTGCTCACCCTCCACCAGGTTTTCAGAGGCAGTAAATTGCACAGAAGATTACGTATCTTTTTCCCATGGAGCAGCTAGTGGATTCAAACTGTGTGCCTTTGAGTTGCCAGTGCAAATTCTTACCACTAAGCCACTAGAGCACCATCTGGAGAGTACAAATGTAAAAGAAGAAAATCTCTAGGAATAAAGTAACTCATCTGTGCTCCACCACTAAGGAAAATTGCTATAAGGTTGATCCAATTCATGAGAACCCCTTCTTCATGTCAAAGTAGAAATGTAATCCCCAGGACATTCGAGAGCAATTCCAACTGCTATTTCCATCACTCATCTGGACTTCGATGGTGGAAAGTCAAACAGGACTATGGTAGGTGGAGATACACCAAGGCTGGGAATCCAAACCCCTAGGATACGGATTTCAGATTCTTTGGGAGAAAAATATGAGACAACATGATCTCCTAGCTGACTTTCAGTTCCAAAATTCTGTCATTTCTTTTCTCTCTCAAGTGTTGACTTTGCACTAACATATCTTCTTAGGATGGCTTAGTCTATAGAGTGTGGTGATGGTAACTCAAAGGCTATACGTCTCTGGTAGTTCAAATCTGCCAGCAATTCTGTTGGACATAAAGATGAGCAATTTCTTCTCATGTGACACTTGTCATCACTACCATCAAATTGAGTACAACTGAATTCTGTCCTGTCCTGTGCCATCTTCAAAATCTCTGATACATTCAAGCCTATTGTTGTCATTGTGTTAAACCACTTGGTTGAAGGTCTTCCTTTTCTTTGCTATGACTTAAAGCCTTGAAAACCAAAAGAGGGTTAGATGTGAGACAGTTTCACCTCAAGGGTAAAACATTTGAGAGATTATTATCTGGAGAAAGTGAGTTCTGGTGGCTTAGTGGTATGGAGTTGTGCTGCCAATCCAAAGACACATAGTTCAAATCTATGGTCAAATTAATGTTACATGGGAAGAAAGATGTCTAATTTGCAGTTTAATTTACTGCCTCTGAAAATCCATTGCAGAGTCAGCTGTGAGTTGGTTCCAACTCAACAGTATAAAACAACAACTACAATATGGAGAGAGTCAAACTGTAAATTTTAGAAAATTCTTGGCCGAAGGGGGCTTGAGATTGTACATTAGGTTGTCTGTCATTGGTCCCTTTCAGTTAAAACTCCTCTGGTGGGGGCCGATGCAGAGAAGGGTCACTATTTGAAAACCTGTGAGAAAGCCTGTATCTTCTAAGCTTCGTCTAAAGATGAGACCACTGGCACCTTGAGAATTAGTTGAGATTATTTGTTGCAAAGACTCCAACACTCCCAACTACTCTGCCATCAAGATTTGTTGCATGTGCTGGTTGTGTTCATTCAGATTACAAGAAACAGAATTGTGCTTGGATCATTCCTTGTTGGTTTTTCATAAGAGTAGAAGACAAGAGCGATGATCTCAGCTATCTACCAACAAAGGTATATGGAGAATTATGTTTACAATGTCATTATGTTTCACAATGACATGATGCTCTACACATATATATGTTCATCTGGCTTTGCTCTGGAAGAAATCCGTTATTCTCCACACCAAGTTGCTTAAGATGACAAAATCTCTGCCTCTCTTATTCCTAGTGCTCCCTGACCTGTGAGTCACAACTTCTTCAGCTGGTGAACAAGTAGATGGGGAATTGGCAATGAAGATCCAATCACCTGGTTGGAGTGCCCTGTAAATACTGGTGGTCCACAGAGAGTTGGACTGCTACCCCAAAGGTAATGGTCTCTGGCAATTTTAATCTACCAGGAGCTCCTTGGGAGAAAGACGGGCAATCTCCTCTTATGAGATTAACAACCTTGGAAACCCAATGAAGGGTCAGCCTCGATTCCAACTTGAAAACATTGAGTCTGAAAGTATTTTTGGCCCACTGTTCTTTTGAAGATAGTAATTTCTAGAAGGTAGCTTGATTTTTTATTAGTCTAGTAATGGTGACCTCCTGGCAGTTGTCTATCTTTGGTCTCATCAACCTGGTGATGGAGTAGTGTGGCTGTCAACAAGCTGACCAGTGCCTGAAGAATTCCATTGACAGCATGCTGGACATCCTGGATTAATTCTAAAGCTCTGCAAAAGCAGGAAGTAGAGTTAGTAAGTAGCTTACTAGGCATTCCTATATATCCTACTTCTCTGAGAAGCCAAAGAATTGTGTACAATCACTGCCTTCATTTTTCACTTTCAATGACTATCTTGCTGGATTCCTGCAATGCTTCACTCTGACTTTTGTCTATCAGCTTGTTGTTCTATGGTAGTTTGTTTGCTGCTTTGAAAGCAGAAGTTACACCATCAGTATTTCAAATACCAGCAAGGTTACTCTTGGTGGCCAGGTTTCAAAGGCCCTTTCAGACTAAGAGAGCACAGGAGAAATGATCTAGAGATCTACTTCTGAACACCAGTTAATAAAAACCCATCACAGAGGAATACTGTCCAATGTAGAGCTGGCAGATAAGCCCCCTTCACAGTACACTACATGAAAGGCACTACACAATAGCTGCCACAACAGACTTGAACTTTCCAATAAATGTGAGGATGACATAGGGCTAGACGATGTTTCATTTTGTTATGCATAAGGTCACCCTGCTGGAGCCAATTCAATGGTAACTAACAACAATAAAAATAACATCTGTCACATTTCTTAAAAGGAATTATCATGACCTGTGTATATATTTTAGATCTGATTTGGTTGGAGCTCCTCCAGAATCAAGCCTTGAGGCAGTGGTTCAAGTACAAGTAGTTTAGCTTGGCTGGAGCGATAGGGGAATCCTAGGAATCCACCGTACGGGAGTGAGTTAGTGGAACTCAGAAGGAAATCAAGTCAATAAAAGGTCCATTGTCAATTGAGTTTCTCATGGGGAGCTGGAGCTCAGTCCCACTGGGGACTGTAAGAGCCAGAGTAGAATAGAGCTATTCGAGCCAAGGTCAAGGAGGTCAGGGTATTTATTCGTCCACACCCTGTCTTATTATTTATTTGTGGGTTGTTTCCAGAGAAAATAGTTACTAGGCATGTCCAGCTTGTCCCACATTCACGCCAAGCACACTTGGCCGGAAAAGAAAAACCTTCAAGCAGAAATGCAGATCAAAGTAAGAAGCCTTCTTATGCACAGTGATCGCTGAGGAAGGATAGGAAGGCCAGCAGAATCATCTGTGTCAACACCCTTACCAAATGGAAGGTCCTTGACAGCTGGAGCCACCTGAATCCTTTCTGTATTTGTTGCACAGTGAACTAACGTAAGTATCCAGTACAAAACTGTCTAATGAATAAACAAATGATTCCAAGGGTTCTAAACTTCAGAGAAGAATTTCAATGGAAACTAGTGGCTTGAGCTCCTGGAGTCTTTTGCCTGTCAGACTAGGTAATCCCTCATTAGATTCATTCTCAATATTGTCTTTTGACTTTTACATTCAGTACCTAGGGACAAAGTGGTAAACAAACCTGTTGGCTTCAAAGATAATGTCATAGATTTAATTGTATCCCCCTCAAAAATAATGACATAATGTGTAGGCTATTATTCTTTATTATCTTGTTAAATCAAATAGAAGCAGAAGGACTAAGGGTTGAAGGGAACACTCCCTAATCTCATCTCAAACCTAATCTGATATAAGGAGAATTTCCCTTAAAATGGTGCCAGTAATACCTTTTATCCCAGTAGAAATAAAAGGGGGGAGGGAAGTAAGTTGGGGAGGCATGGGAAGTGCAAGTACCACCAAGAAGCAATCACCAGGAGTGGAGTGCATCTTTTTAGACCCGAGCTCCTGCAAGATGAAGCTCTTTGACACTGGGGGAGGTAAGAAAGCATGAAGGTCCCTAAGGAACAATGTAACTATCAAAGGAGACAAGAACTTTTTTCCTACCACTAACGGGGGGGGGGGGGCGGTAACCTTTCCCTTAAGCCTGAATTTGGGCTTCTAGACTTCTAAACGGTGATGCTGTTGTTGTTAGGTGCTATTGAGTGAACTGTGACTCACAATGGCTCTGTGAACAACAGATTGCCTTATCCTTTGCCATGCTCATAGTCTCCTACAAACTCTAGTCCCACTGTCACCATGACAACTCATCTCACTGAGGATCATGCACTCTTTAGGTGACCTGTACCTCTCCCAACATGATGTCATCTTCCAAGGATTGTCGCTCCTAAACTTAATTCCAAAATAAAAAATAAATTTTTGGGGTTTTTTTTCCAGTCATCCGTTTGTGGTATCACTGTTAAAGCATTATATCTGTGGAAAGAATCATTGGAGACGCCCAATATCAGCAGTCAGAACCAGGCCAGGTGCTGGCTATGGAACAGATCACCAATTACTCATTGCAAGTTCAAATTGAGACTGAAGAAGACCAAAACAAATCCACAAGAGCCAAGACATGACCTTGAGTCTATCCTACTTGAATGCAAAAATCAGCTTAAGAACAGGTTTAAGGCATTGGTCACCATTAATTAAAAACCAGAGTTGCTATGGGATGAAATAAAGGATATAATTAATGAAGAGTGCAAAAGGTGGTTAAAAAAAAAGAGATGAGAAAGAAAAAAAATAAATGCATCTTGGAAAAACTATGGAAATTGTCTTAGAGTATCAAGACAACCAAAGAAAGGGAAGCAATGAAATAGAAAGAGCTGAATAGAAGGTTTCAAAAGGCAGCTAGAGAAGACAAAGCAAAGCATTATGACAGAATGTGCAAAGAGCTGGAGTCAGAGAAAATAAAATGGAAGAAATCACTTGGCATTTCTTAAGCTGAAAGAACCAAAGAACAAATTCAAGCCTCAAGTTGCAATATTGAGAGAAGCCATTGGCAAACTCTAGAATGATTCAGGAAGTATCAAAAGAAATAGAAGAAATATAAAGACCCACTGTACCAAAAGTAATTGGTCAACACTGAAAAATTTCAGGAAGCATCATATGAACAAGAGCCAATGGTAACAAAGGAAGAAGTTCAAGCTGCATTGAAGACACCAGCAAAAAATAAGACCGTAGTAGTCAATGGAATACTGATTGATATGGCTCAACTAAAGGATGTATTCTGGATGTAGTTACAAGTCCATGTAAAAAATTTGGAGGAAAGCTTCCTATCTGACTGCCTGGAAGAGATTCATATTTGTTCCCATTCCTAAGAAGAATGATGCAACATTTTGTGGAAATTATCAAACAATTTAATTACTATCACATGCAAAAAAAAATATTGGTGAAGATAAAAAATGGCTGGAATAGCACTGACAGGAAATTGCCAGAAGTTCAAACTGGGTTTAAAAGAGACATGGCATCAGAGTATCATTTCAGATGCCAGATGGATCCTAGCTGAAAGAAGCGAATGCCAAGAGAATGTCTATCTCTGTTTTATTGTCTATACAAAAGCATTTGACAGTGTGGACCACAACAAACAATGGCTAACATTTAGAAGAATGGAGATCATAGAACACTTAATTGTACTCATGCTAAATTTACCCCTAGGTCAAAAGGCTATTGCCTGAAAGGAGAAAGGAAACACTGAATGGTTTAAACTCAGGAAGGGTATGTGTCAGGGATGTAGCCTCTCTCCATACCTAAATAATCTATATGCTGAACAAATAATTTATGAAGCCAGACTCTATGAAAAAGAGTGTGGCATCAGGATTAGAAAAGACTCATAAACAAACAACCCTACACCTGAAGATGATACAACCTTGCTTACTGAAAGTGTGGAGGACCTAAATTATTTGCTGTAGAAGATCAAGGACTACAGCTTTAAGTATGGATTACATCTCAATATCAAGAAAACAAAGTTCCTTACCACTGCATTGATAGGCAACAAACATTGTGACACCATCTCACCCCAGTAGCAATAGCAATAGTAGAGCAGCAAGCAATAAATGGTGCAAAGTTTATGGAGAGGTGGTAACTCTCAAACACTGTTGATGGGATTGTACAATGGTACAACTACTCTGGAAGACAGTTTGGTGTTTCCTCAAAAATTTGAACATAGAAACTCCATATGACCCAGTTGTTCCACTATTAGGAATATACTCCAAGGAAATTAGAAATGAGACACAAACTGAAATTTATACACCAATGTTCATAGCAGCGTTATTCACCATCACAAGAACATGGACAGTCCAAATGTCCAACCACAACCAAATGGATTGAGAAACCGATACATTCACACAATGGAATATAGGAGCAATGATTTTTTAAAACTACTACATAACTTGGAAGAGTCTAGAGAGCATTATGCTGAGTGAATTAACACAGTCTCATAAGGACATATACTGCATTAGGCCATTATTGTAAAAATAGAAGGATAACTGTTAAAACATATGGGAACTCAAGGAGAGGGAGGGCTGAGGATGGGTAGGTATGAAACCAAAGGGTTGCACAGTTTGGTGGGTGGAGGGAGGGGGGAAGAACATGAGAAAGATTTGGGAGAAAAGACAGGGTAATGATGGGCAATTATCCAATGGTGATAAATTTTATAAAACATAATATATGAGAATGATGTATGAAATACAATGTGAATGAAGAATAGTGTGAAACACAATGTATATGAGCTCTGTAAGCAAATAACAATAATAAAATAGGCAACATCATGATCCACAGAAAAAGGATTAAGATTGTCAATGATTTCATGTTGCTTGGACCCACAATCAACACATTTGGAACCAGTAGTCAGGAAATAGGAGATGTATTGCTTTGGGCAAATCTGTTGTCAGGGACCTTAAAATACTGAAGAAAAAGAATAATAATGTGAGTTTGAAGACTAAGATGCACTTGTTTCAGGTCATGGTCTTTGTTATGCTTCTGACAGCTGGACAGTGAACAAGGATTCTAGAAGAATAATTGATGCCTTTGAGTTGTGTTGGAGGAGTACTGAATATCTCATAGACAGCCAAAAGAACACATATATCTTAGAAAATGTACAACCAGAGTGTTCCTGGAAAATAAGGATTGCAAAGCTTCATCTCTCATTCTGTGGGCATGTTGCTAGGAGAGACTATTCCTTGGAAAGTGGCATCATGCTTGGAAAGGCAGAGGCTCAGCAAAAGGGAAGACTCTAAGGAGGTGGATTGACGTGCAGCAATGGGCTCAAGTGTGTCAGATATGGTGAGGATGAAGAAGGACAGAACAGAATTCAGGTCTGTTTTTCATAGGGATGCTATGAGTCATACTTGACTCAATGGCACCTAACAACAACAGAAAACTAAGACAGCTTCCACAAGCAAAGGAGGTTGTAGCTCCTTTGAGAAAGGAATATTTGCGGAGCAAGCATCTGCACTAGTCTTTTGTCTCTAACTCTGATGGTGCCTTTGTCACAGTCCTCAAAGAGACTACATTTATTCACTTCAACAGTGACTGAGCAGAGTTCATCTTCCACATTAGTCAGTAGAGAAAAGATTGGAGAAAAGCATGTTGTTGTAATTGTTCAGTGCCATTGAAGCAACTACTTACTACTCATAGCAACCCTATGACTAACAGATCTGAAACTTGCCCAATACTGTGCCCTCCTTATCATCTCTGATATACTCGAGCCTGGTGCTACTGTCACTGTGCCAATCCATCTCATGGAGGGTCTTTTCCACTTTTGATCACCTTTCATTTTTCCAAGCATGATGTCTTCCTCCAAAAACCAACCCCTCCTAACAATATGCTCAAAGCACGTGAGACAAAATTTCACCATCCTTGCCTCTAAGGAACATCTTGGTTGTATTTTCTCCAAGATATATTTGTTCATTCTTTTTGCAGTCAACGGAATAGTCAGTACTCTACTCCAACATTGCAACTCAAAGGTATTAATTCATCTTGTATCATTCTTATTCATTGTCCAACATTCAGATGTATAGCAAGTAACTGAAAGGACTATGACTTGGTGCAACTTAGTCTTTAAATCAACGTCCCTGCTAGACGTCTTTGACAAGAGATTTTCCCAGTGCAACAGAAAGAGTTTTCACAATAGCAAGGATTTGGAAACAACCTAAGAGCCCATCAACATACGAATGGATAGAGAAGCTGTGGTATATTCACACAATGGAATACTATGCTGCATTGAAAAACAAGGAACTCATGGGGGTAAGACTGAGAAAAACTGGATAAATTATGTCTACTGCATTGAAACAGATGAGGGACAGAACAGTTTAAAAGAGATATATGATGGGGTATTGTGGTTATCACAAGAATCCAGAATTAAGGCTGCATAGTAGAGTGCATTCAGGGTGAGGGGATCGTATACCAACGAAAGAGTTTATCTTTTGCTTTTCAAAGAGAGGAGCGAACTGGGTAGGGGGGGAGAGAAAAAAGTGCAGAAATGAATGAATGGAAATCCAAAATCTCTGTAAATGTTCATTAAAATTAATAAAATAAATTTAAAAAATAAATTAAGCTACACACACACACAAAGAAAATCTAGGAGGGGTGTAAGTGAGTACATATGTGTGTGTACACACACTTGCAGGGGGCATGGATTCACACATGTTTGTGCTGAGATTTGTTTAGGGCACATGTTACCAGACTTCCATCGTTCCTGTCCACCTATACCATCTTGACCCTGAAGACAAGATTACTATGATACAGCACTCGTTGGTCTACTTTGTCTCCAACTCTCAAAACTAGGAATCATTTAGCACTGCTCCTGAAGACTCTTCTCAAATGTGTGCTAGTAGTGAAAATAGTGCCCTTCAACAAATATATTCTGCGGCCCTGGCCTCCCAGCTACCATTTTCTTTCTTTTTTTATTTTTATTAATTTCAACGAACATCTACAGAGATTTTGGAATTCCATTCATTCATTATTGCTCTTTTCTCCCTGCCCACCCCAACCCCACCCCCAGTTCATTCCTCTCCTTGAAAAGCAAAAGAAAAACTCCTTAACTGGTACACAATCCCCCCACACACCCCCACCCCTACCCCACCC
>NW_006399851.1:5300267-5308253 GCF_000299155.1 Elephantulus edwardii
AACTGGGGAGGAGGGTGGAGAGAATGGTGCAGCAATGAAGGAATGAAAACCCAAAATCCCTGTAAATGTTCATGAAATCTAATAAAATTTAATAATAATAATAAAAAAAGTGAATCACCAGGGATGTCTTTCAATTTTTCTTACTCCTTTTATTTTTAATTGTACAACAGGTATTCTTTCTTCTTCTTCTTCTCTCTTTTTTTTTTTTTTTAGCTGTACTAAAACCTGTTGACTATAGGGGACTCTTTGTATCTGAAATCCTGATGGCATAATCTCTGGCTTCCTAAAAATATGCAAGTCATTAGATCTTGACAAATTGACATAGAAGAGGTAGGTGAAAGGTCACCTGGAAGCTATTCTCAGCCTTTTTGCCTTTTTACCTCACAGTCCTTTTTGCCTTTTTACCTCACAGTAGGAAATACTCATTAGAGGTCCACCCTTTTTTTTTTTTCAGGATATCATTCTATTCCAAGTCAAATTTGGAGTGAAGGAATTTCAGGGTATTACCACAGTCCAGGAGTCAATGTCATTGCCTTCTCATTAAATCCCAATCCTCATGGTAGGATTCAGATTTGAGATTAAATTTGGTCAAGCAATTTTACATTTGTCTGGGAACTAGTGTGAGCACCATCATGATCAACAGGGGTTTTACAGCTGATTTTCAGAAGTCTGTCAACACGCCCTTCTTTCAAGCTCACCTTCCTCTAGAATTGCACCTGAAACTCATTCAACATCACTGTAGCTCAGAAGTCTTCACTGACAAATGGATGGTGGCTGCTCACACGGTGCACTGGAAGGGAGTCAAAGAGAGCTTCCGAGTCACCCTTGCCTTCTCTTCCCTTGATTTCACTGACCCATGGCAAGCTGCTACCGGCTTTTTGATTACCCAGCTTTCTCTGACAAAGCCAGATTTGAACTGCTGGCTGATTGGAACCACAGCCTTTTGGCAAGCAGTGCAACACACTATAGTCTACAGTACCAGAGCCGGCCATAAAGGAATCTTCACGCCTGCAGGTGACTACCACAACACGTTTGCTCTCAGGAGATGAGACGATCCAGGTTGATAGAGAGGGAGCTACTCTATTGGAGGCTCCCATTGCCATGTTGGTCTGTGAAGCCTCAGAGATAGTCTCCATGGGAAAGCACATGAGATAGACGTGCTTTCCTGGTTATAAAGTCACTCAAGTTATTTGTGCTTTTGATGCAGGTACTCTAGTACTTGGTCATCCTTACATGTGGTCTAGGAAATCTCTGCCAGCATGTTCTAATTACAAACGTAGAGAACAGATTCTTGTAGTAAGCATCACTGTTAAGCTTTTCCTCCTCTCTATGCTAACAAAAGTTTGAACTTTTGGACAGCAGGTAATTGGACATACTAAATAGGTCTGTGGACAAACCTTCTACTATGCGAGTTTGAAGGGACCATTTGGACAGGATTATTGAAATGGTATAGTCTGTATGCTCAGCTGAAGCAGGTGAGGTGCAGCTTGGGCAAACTTGCTTTATGAGAGAGGACGGAAGGTGTGTGAGCAATGGCCAGGGAGGAGAACGACTGCAGAGTCCCTGGGGACAGCCATCTCCAGGTGGCCAATGTCTAAGCCAATTCATCAGCATACTCAGTTACGTGAAGCCACATCATGGCTAAGGGAAGTAAAAGATCCATTTGGCATAACTGCAGGACAAAGGCAGAGCTCGGGGAGCTAAGGGATTGACTAGATATCAGAGAGAGACAGAGCTTATCTGCCCCTGAGGACATTTGGACTGAGTGGAGGGGAAGGAAGTGAAATACACTCCTTCATTATGGAAAGTGATAAAACTAAGCACCATCCCAAACCCATTGCCACTGGGAATTCTGACTCATGATGATGTTGTAACTGTGAAATGTTTCCTTGGGTTTTCTTAGCTGTAATTGTAATGGAAGCAGATCACCAGGACTTTCTACAGCAAAACCGCTGGGTGAGTTTGAACCACTGACCTTTTGGTTAGTAGTAGTAGTTCTTGTTGTTAAGTGTCATGCAGTTTGGATTGACCCATAGTTGACCCTCCAGCTGTTTTTCAGAGGCAGAAAATCACATACGAGAAGACTGCCCATTTTTCTCCCACAGAGCCGCTAGTGGATTCAAAACACATGCCTCTGAGTTGGCAGTGCAGTTCCTTACCACCAGAACTCCCTAATAGGAGAATAGGTATGATTTATCTAGAAATGGGCAAAGACCCATGTTAACGGGCTTGGAGTTGCACGTTACCCACCTCCTTTCATCTAACTGCTTCTACCCCAGAAGGCCTGACATTCGGGAAAACTCTATCCAGTGACCACTCCTTGGAAACCTGCAATTTTGAAAAATTATTACCCTGCATGAAAACCCTGAATAATGCCTTAACCTCATTCAGCTTAAATGATTGTAAAAAAGGTAATTATTCAGAGCTACTCGTCTGTGAAACCAAAGTGCCTCATGCCTATTGTGATGTCAGACATGTCCAGGTACACCTGGAAGGCCGACAGGTGAACCTGCTGTGGGCTTTCAGATGAATGAGGAACTCAAGTCTACATGGAGAAAACCAGGCAGAGGTAGAGGTGTGCAGTCCGGTCCACAGCACCACTGGCCTTGTCATTTCTGAAGCTCCACTGACCAGCCCCCCACAGACATGAGGAAAAGCCCTAGAGGATGAGCTTTTACAAGAGGGGTTAATCATGGAGGGAAGTGCCTTAGAGAGGGGTGTTCTCCTTTCTTCAGCATAGTCCACTCACTACACTGACCAACTACAGAGGACATGGATCAAAGGACTTCCAAAAGAACAAACAAGCCTGTCCTGGAGAAAGTGCAACCAAGGTGCACCTTCGAGTCAACGATGGTGAAACTGCATCTCACATGATTTGGAGCATGGAAAAGAGCATCATGCTTGGAAGGGTGGAGGGTCAGTTAAAGAGAGAAAGACTCTCAGGGAGGTGGATTGACATAGTGACTTTAACAATGGGCTCAAATATGTCATAGATGTTAGGGATGGCACAGGATTGGGCAAGGTTGAGATGTGTTGTTCACAGGGTCGCTAGGAGTCGTACTCAGTTAGGTAGTACCTAATAACAATAGTGATGGAGAGTGAAAGGGGACTTACCAGCAAAGAACTGAGACCCCTTCCCTTCTGCCAATATCAGAGACCTGGGGGCCCTGACAGGTACAGTGCACCAAACCTCTTACCACTGCTACACAGAGCTGTCTTTTGGGAGCCAGGAGCTCCTTGGAGTAAGCACCTAGCAACAAAAACAAAACTAAAGCAGCTTCTATGGAGTTGATTCCGATTCACATCACCCCTTCATGAGGAAGAGTAGAACTGCTTCAGGGGAGTTTCTACGGCTGATGTTATTTTTCTATTATTATTATTATTTTATCAAATTGGATCCGACTGATTCAGGAAGAGATTGTCTCTCCTTCTCCAGCAGTGCATCCAGTGGATTTGAACTGTGTGCCTCTGGGATTGCAGTGTAGCTTCTTGCCACTAGACCACCAGAGCTCCGTTATGGCTGATTTTTTTTAAAAGAAAATTAGATCTTAAGGTCTTTCTACTGAGATACTGGTGGGTAAATGGAGCTGCCAACCTTTAGGGAAGCTGGCAAAGGCGTAATCATTTGTACTGGCTAAAGATTCCTATGTGCATGTTAACTTCTTGGGAATTTCCAGAATGGTGGGAACGGACTAGAGATGTTGTGTGGGTGGCCTTCTCCACAATTTGTGGTTAAGTCAAAGAGGACAGTCTTTGCTGTGGTGATGACACAAAGCTTGGATTCTGTCCATTCTTGTCCCACTCCCTGCTGAGAAACTGTAGGTCCACCCAGAGTAGAATCCAGAGCAAGATCCCTTGGTGATTCTTGTGTATACACTGGGGAGCTTGTTAAAAACATGGATTCTGATTCAGTTTATGTATTCACAGGGTGGAGGTTGTTGCGTTGTGTGCTATACAGTCAGAACTGACTCATCCCAGGCCCTTCAGCAGGTTTTCAGAGACAGTAAACCACACAGGAGGAGACTGCTATGTTTCTCCCATGAAGCAGCTGATGGATTTGAACTGCTCACCTTTGAGAATGTAATGCAGCTTCTTACCACTAGGCCACTAGATTTCTCTACATATCTAAGGTGGAGATACAAATTCTCTGTAGGGTGTCAAATCAGAATGTACTAGTTCAAAAGTGGTGCCCCACAGGAAATAGGTGATACTTACTCCCATAAACGGATACATACCTGTAAATTACATATGAAAAGCAATGTCAGCATCTAAAGACATTACATAGGAACATGAATCTGCTGACATTCATCTGCATTTTGTTCTAATCACTAGCATAGGTTAGGGTTAGAGTTGACAGAACTTTCTTCCTCAGCTCTCCTGGCTGTTTATAAGCAAGACGGCAGGTCAGCTGGAATCAGAGAATGGTTAAAAGATCTTGTCAAAGGATGAGCCTTAAAACAACTATGAGATATCATTTCACCCCAGTCAAAATAGCAAAATTTAACAGAACAGCAAGCAACAAATGCTGGCGAGGTTGTGGAGAAACTGGAACCCTGATTCACTGTTGGTGGGAGTGTAAAATGGTGCAACCCCTGTGGAAAGCAGTATGGCGCTTTCTCAAAAAGTTGCAAATAGAGATACCATTTGACCCAGCAATTCCACTACTGGGAATATACCCTGAAGAGACCATAGCTGACATCCAAGCAGATATATGCACACCCATGTTTATTGCAGCTTTGTTCACAATAGCAAGGAGTTGGAAACAACCTAAGCGTCCATCAACAAACGAATGGCTAGAGAAGCTGTGGTATATTCGCACAATGGAATACTATGCTGCATTAAAAAACGAGGAACTCATGCAATATTATTCAAAATGGTTGACTCTGGAGAACATTATGCTGAGTGAAATATCCCAGTCACAAAAGGACAAATATTACATGATGCCACTGTTGTAGAATGGGACTGTCCTTGGGGTTGGGGAGAGACTGAGTAAGATGGGTTCAATAATGTATACTGCACTGAAACAGAGGAGGGAGAGAACCGTCTAAAAGAGAGATGTAACTGGGTATTTCTGTCATCACAGGAGACTAGAGCGAGGGCTGCATGGTGGAGGGGACCTGGGGGAGTGTTTGTAAAACAATGAAAGAATCTTTTCTTTTACTTCTCCATAATTTTTGGACTCATGTACTTATAACTTGTTAGTCAAATTTGTGTCTTCTAGGTTGCAACACCCCCATGATACATCTTGAAGGATATGTACATGTACAGCCAAGCACAATCAATAAGAGTGCATCTGAATTCCAAAATCAATCTCCATAATAGTCTATGTGTTTCCTACTGCCAAAGGGGCCCTTTAGAGTAGTGAGAGAAGATCTTCACCCTGAAACCCACAGCGTCCCTTTTCAGCAGGAAGTAGCTAAGAGAATACGCCGTCCCCTTTTCCTTATGACTCAGGGTGAAGTCTCTCTCAGGGAGGAGTGATAGGGAATGGCAAAGGATACACTGACAAAGAAGATTAATCAGAATTGGCTTTGACAAGCACTGTGGCATTTGGACAAGAACAAACTGGGAGGAGGGTAGAGAGAATAGTGCAACAATGAATGAGTGGAAGCCCAAAATCTCTGTAAATGTTTATGCAAATTAATAAAATATAATTATAGAAAAAAAAAAACAAAACAAAGGTTCAGCCTTGGAGAAATCAAGCCTTTCCTCCTCCACATCCCGTTCTGTTTAGTATTCTTTGCTGATTGTAGGATCTCTAGTGGTGTAGTGCATTAATGTGTTGCATGTGCTGCTAGCCATAAATATAAGGACAAGGGTTTGAATGAATCATTTGTTCCAAGGGACAAAGATGGGCAGTCTCCTCCCGTAAAGATTACAACCTCAGAAACTTTAGAAACCTCGGTGGCAGTAGAATTGGATTGGTTTGAATTGTATTGTTTATTCAGAGAATTCTGACAGCACATTGTTGCTTCTCATCTTCCTGTGTCCTCTAATACTAAGGCGAACTAGATAAAAGGCCCAATCATCTCCTGCTGAAAATCAGTCAGTGAAAACCTTGCAGACCCCAAGGAACTGTTTTGTGACCCATCACGGGATGATACAGGACTGCGCAGCAGTTTCTTCTGTCCTTCATGGTCACCATGAAGCAGGCTGACTGGAGCACAGCTAAGAGGTGGTTTTCCCTTTTGCCAAATTATGTTCTGACAGGGAGAGGGAAAATTTAGAAACTGCTGTCACCTTGTGTTCAGATTGGGAAGCGGCACATAGATAGATGTCTATGTGCTCACCGGGAGTGGATAGGGCGCCCTCTCACGCCCAGAAACAGTCAAAGTATAAAAAGGACCCTCAAAATACAGAAACACGTTGCCTCACACTTTTTAAATTGACGACCGTGCTCAGAAACACATTTGCCGTCATTTGTGGCAACGTCTTAAACACCATAGTTTTGAGTCTTCCTTCCTATTCCTTTTTATTTCCTTTTTCACTTTCACAGGAGATGACAAAGTAATAGTCGAACTAGTCCTCTTATACATGGTCCAGAGTCGGAATCCATCACACGCAACTCAGGAAAAAGGTGGGCAGTCTCTTCCCATTGCAATATATAGTCCTGAAAACCTGACGGAAGATTGTTATTCATAAATCAGCTTGATAGCAGAAAATATGGAGATAATCAAGCATAGAACCTTCAGTTCTTCTCCACCTAACACACAAGAATCTCAGAAAAAAAAGAGGCTTTCTTCAGACCCAAGGTTGAAGCATCCCTCTTGTCTGAGGGCCATTCCTTCTAGTCTCCTCAGAAGCCGTCACACCACCTTCCTTGGCTCTCTTTATTATCTAATCAGGTAGTTGTCAGTCTTCCCACTCTTGCCCTTCTTACAGTATCCTGCTCGGGGCTTACAAAATATGCTTTTGTCTCTCCAACAGGAAAGCACACACAGGGGTAGCCATCATATTAACAGGTTTTTTGGGTGCTACATCTCCCTCCACCGTTTTCTCTCTCTCTCTTTATTACCCTCCTGAGTCTTGCTTGCAGTCTAGAGGGAGCTCACACTTGTGACCTGTAGTTCCTTAATTCTTTTCAACATCAACTCACTACAATCTCCATCAAAATTACTCTTGCTAGTATTAACAGCCACCCCTCCCTCATCTCTCAATTTGCTAAACTATGGAGACTTGCATATTTCTGTGAGGCTGTTGTTATGTACCATCGAGTCACCTGTGACTCATAATGACCCTATGTACAACAGCTCTGAAGCCTGCCCTATAATGAGCCAATCTCACTGACTCCGACACTCCTACCCTCGTTACTCCAGTTATTGTATTAATCTATCTCATCTGGGGTCTTCCTCTTCGGCACTGTCCCTCCACTCTTTTGAGCATGATGTCCTTCTCCAAGGACCAGTCCTTCCTGGTCACATCCCGAAAGTATGTGAGACAGAGCTTCAAAATCTTTGCCTCCAAGGAGAGAGACTTGATTTCACTCTCTCCAAGACAGACCTGTTCTTTTATTATTATTATTATTATTACTATCATTATTATTAATTTTGATAGACATTTACAGAGGTTTCGGATTTCCATTCATTCATTTCCGCACTTTTCTCCCTGTCCACCCCTTCCCACCAGTTCGCTCCCCTCTCCGAAAAGAAGGAAAAAAATTTCTTCATTATTATACAATTCCCCCATCCCTCCTCACCACCCCCACCCCGAGTACACTTCTCTATGCAACCTTAATTCTGGATTCCTGTGCTAACCATAATAATAATGTATCACCTCTAATCTGTTCTTTCCCTCATCTGTTTCAACATAATATACATAATTTGTCCAGTTTTTTCTGTCATACCCCAACCCTGATGTTAGACCCATTCTACAACAGTGGCACCATGCAGTATTTATCCCTTTGTGACGGAGATATTTCACTCAGCATAATGTCCTCCAGGGTCAACCATTTTGAATAATATTGCATGAGTTCCTTGTTTTTCAATG
>NW_006399851.1:5308691-5335644 GCF_000299155.1 Elephantulus edwardii
TATTTACCTTTATCTTATTGTGGTGTTCAAGTATTTTATAAATTCCGGATATAAGTCCCTTATCTGACACGTCATTACCAAATACTTTTTCCCAGGACAGACCTGTTGTTTTGGTGGTCCATGAAATGTTCAATATTCTTCTCCAGCATCATGGCTCAAAGGCATCAATTCCTTTTTTGTCATTCTTTATCATTGTTTAACTCTCTGATACATAGCAAGTAATTGCAAAGACCATGGGTTAGATCAGGCGCACCTTAGTCTCTAGACTGACACCGTTGCTTCTCAGTACTCTGGAGAAGTTCCTGATAGTAGATTTTCCCAGTGCAATTTGTCTTTTAATTTCCTGACTCCTGGTGCCAAATTCTTGGCACAGAAAGCTGTAATTGTTAACAACCTCAATCTCTTCTCCATTCAGCATAGTGCTGCCAATTGGCCTAGTGGTGAGAATCTTTGTCTTTTTGATACTGAGTTTCAAACCATATTGAAGTACAGTCCTTGACTTTCTGCAGCAAGTGCTTCAGGTTCTCCTGTATTTCAGCAAGCAAAGTTGTGTCATCTGAATAACACAGGTTATTTGATGAATCTTCCTCCAATCCTGATACCACATTTCCCGTACTGAAGACCAGCCTCTTGAATGATCTATTCCACATGTGAGTTGAAAAGGTATGGAGACAGGAGATATACCTGACATATTCCTTTCCTGATTTTGAACCATGCAGTGTTTCCTTGCTCTGTTCTGGGGACTGCTTCCTGGTCTGAGTATAGGTTTCACAAGAACACAATCAAGTGTTCTGGAATTCCCACTCTTCTCAAGGTTAGCCAAAATTTGTTGTGATCTACACAGTCAAATGTTTTTGCGTAGCCAATGAAACATTGATAGACATTCCTCTGGTACTCATTGCTTTCTGCCAAGATCCTTCTGACATTAGGAATAATATCTCTAGTGTAACACTTCTTCTAAAATCAGCTTATATTTCTGGAAGTTCTCCATCAATGTACTGTTCCAGTCATTCTTGGATAATCCTCAGCAGAATTTTGCTTGTATGTAATATTAGTGATATTGTTCGATAATTCCCACACTCAGGTCATCATTTTTCTGAATGGGAATAAATATGAATCTGTTCCAGACAGTTGGCCAGGTAGTTGTCCTCCAGATTTCTTGGTACAACCTGGTGAGCATGTCCAGGGCAGCATTTGTTTGTTGAAATATGTTTCCTGGTATGCCGTCCATTGCTGGAGCCTTATTTTTTGCCAAGTCCTTCAAAGCTTCTTGAACTTCCTCCTTTATCACCACTGCCTCTTGATCATATTTTGTTTCTTGAAATTCTTCTGTGTCAGCATATTATTTTTGGTACAGTGTCTCTGCGTACTCTTTCCATCTTCTTCTAAAGCTTCTTGGATAATTCAATATTCTACTCATCGTGTCCTTCATTATTGCAAATCGAGGCTTGAATTTATCTTTTATTGTTGTTATTTGATGATTGACTTCTAGTCGAGCATGACTCATAGTGACCCTATGAACAAAAGGCCTGAAGCCCCTCTACAATCATCAACATTTATCAAAGTCCATAGAGTTTCCATGTTGTTTAGGAAATGGATGCCACTCCTGCTTCCAAACCTGTAATAGAATGCTATTGGTTGAGTCACCTGTGGTACATAGTGACCCCGTACACAGCAGCTCTGAACTCCTCCCTGTCCTGAGCTAGTCTCACTAATTCTGACACACCAACCCCCATCGCCCCAGTTACTATATCAATCCATCTCATCCAGAACTCTCTCTCCTGTGTTATCCATCCACCCTTTACAGCTTGATGTCCTTCTCTAAGGACCGATCTCTCCTGGCCAAGTGTCACTGGTATTTCAAATGCCAGCAGTGCCATACATGGTAGAAAGGTTTTAACAGAGTTTTCAGTATAGGATGAGAAGGACCTAGACAAAAGATCAATATCCTAGTCACTGTTGTTGTTGTTGTTGCTAGGTGCCATCGAGTATCACTCATAGCAATACTATGAACAAAAGATCTGAACTCTGTCCTGTCCTGTGTCATCCCCACACTTCCTGACACAAAAGAGCCCATTGCAGCAGTCACCATGTCAATCTACCTGGATGAGGGTCTTTCTCTTCTTCTCTGACCCCCCACCCTTCCCAGCATCCTATCCTTATCCAAGAAATAGCACCTTCTAGCAACATGCCCAAAGTATGTGAAGCAAAGTGTCTTCATTCTTGCTTCCACAGAGCCCTCCAGCTGCACTCTCTCCAAGGCATATCTGTTCTCTTGGCCATCCATGGGATGGTCAGTGCTCTTCTCCAACACTAAAGCTCAAGGTATCAATTCTTCTGTCATTCTTATTCATTGCCAAGCACTCAGATGCACAGTAAATAATCAGAAAGACTATAGCCTGAATCAGACACATCTTAATCCTCAAACTGACATCATCACACCTCAATAATTTGGAGAGGTCCCTAACTGCAGACTTTCCCAGTTCAATGCATCTCCTTATTTCCAGAGTGTTGGTATCAAGGATTTTAATTGTGGATCCAATCAAGATGAAGCTGTTGACAGTTCCAATCTCTTCTCCAACCATTATGATCAAGTGGTTTGAATGACTTCAGATTGTATTATATCAGAGAGTGCACCATTAACACAGGCCTGAGACAGAAGAGTAAACAAATGTTGTAGTTTTTCCTGTGTGAATGGGACCTTTAAGGAGGAATCTTCTGTCTACCTAGACTCTGAAAAAGCTAACATCTTTTATCAAATGTCTCTCCTGATTAACAATCTAACTCTACTCCTATGTACAGCTAAGTATTCAGATTTCTGTATTTTGTCTGTCCTCAAGCCCCACCCCTTTACCATTTCCTCTAATTTTCAGTAGATTCTCTGTCCACATTTCATATATGCAGGTGTTTCTGCATATATGTCTTGGTGTTTCTGTATTTATATATGCACATATACTATACATGGTCAATAAATAGGTGAATGCTTACATAAATATATATATATACACACACATACATGCAAACACATATATATTTCTATATATGTGGATAATGGGAACTCTGGTGAGTAGTTCTATCTATTCTTCCTTTCCCCTTTTTTGCTGGCAGCTTTTCCATTCATTATTTTTATGATATATATATATATATTTTTTTTTTTTCCAAAGGTTATCTTGGTTTGACAATTGTGGTGGTGCCATGGGGTTTATTGTTCAAAATTACCTTCTTAACCATAGGCTTGATTTTCACCACCGGCCTGGGCAAAACCCTGAAGTCAAGTGTGTAGAAACTAATCATTATCAGATGGATTAACTAAACATTATCTGGTTTTCCCATCTCATCAGGTTTAAATCACACAAGTTTCACAGCAAATGTGGGAACTCTCCCTACTTTTGAGGAAGAAGCCCTAAGATAGCTGGGTCAGTCAGACCAGAGCCTACAGCAGAGTAGGAGCAGCCTCAACAGAGAGCCAGAGCCAGGGACCTTCACCTAAGCTTGCTAGAAGACTGAAAGGAAAAGCTGTAATTGTCAGAACTAAGAGAACTATATAACGCTGAGCTAAGCCATGAGGCTGAAGATCAAAGGGCACATAAGTGTGCTTGAGAAGCTGTCTTGACTCAAATTTTATTCTGTTGCCAGCTTGTATGGTAATCTGTGAATTCCCCTAATTAACTCGTTACCATTGGTATGCGTCTGTGAGATCTGTGTAGCTGTTGAAGCAGATTTTGGGTTCCAGTAGTAGGGCAGAAGGCTGGAGGGTCGGTGAAGGAGAGAAAGACCCTCAACCAAGTGAAATGACACAGTGATTGCTGAACTGGGCCCTCATGTGTCAGGAAGCGTGAGGAAGGCACAAGATAGAACAGGGTCATACTCAACAGCACCTAACAACAACAACAGTAGAGCAGTGATACTGATGTTGGAATTAGTAGAAGTAGGTTTAGGAGAATGGGGGACATGCCAGCCCTTATGGGAATTAGTTTTTTACTGTGAGTGTTGCTGCTGGAGATTGTTCCCCTTTGCTATGTTAATAGAGGTCAGTTTCAGCCATTGCTTTCCTGCCTTCACTGTTTTTAAGATTCTATACATCTTTAATGAGTCATAGTTTACCTTCAGATAATATTATAACACTTCACATGCAATGTAAGGATTTCCAACCCATATATATCTTCATATACTTTAATTTTATTCACTCAGCATTTCTAAAGCTGAAAGAACCGAAAAACAAATTTGAACCTCAAGTTGCAATGCTGAAAAATGCTATGGGCAAAATCCTGAATAATCTAGGCAGCATTAGAGAAGATGGAAGGACCACTTAGAATATACCCCAAAAGAATGAGAACTGAGGCACAAACGGAGACTTGTACACCAAAGTTTATAGCAGCATTATTCACCATCACAAGAACATTGAAACAGCCCAAATGTCCAATCACAATCGAATGGATGGAGAAATTATGGTATATTCACATGATGGAATACCACGCAGCACACAGGAAGAATGATTTTGTAAATTACTACCTAACTTGGAAGGGGCTGGAGAACATTATGCAAAGTGAACTAACTCAGTCCCATAAGGACAATAGTGTATAATACCATTATTATAGAATGTGTATAACGATTCAAAGTGGGGAGGGAGGAGTGGAGGGGTGAAGATGGGTATATGGGGGGAGGTTAATCATGGGGTCACACAATTTGATGGGTAGAGGGATGGGTGGGTAAAGGAAATGGGAAAGATCTGGTGTGAAAAACCATGTATGTGAACTTTGTAAGTGTAAACCAGTATAAGATAAAAATTTTATTTTTAATAATAATTTTTAAAACACCACAAATTAACCCACCACCACACTTACCTAATGCCTGGAATATAAAATGAATATAATAAAGATTTTATCAGTATTATTATTGTTCATAACAGATTTCTAAACTTTTGTTGAAACAATGATAAGCTGTGCTGCAATCGTGAATGAACGGGGTTCGAATCCACCAGATGGTCCTCTGAAGAAGGAGGAGCTATCTCCTCCTGTACTAGTCGGATCCGATTAGACGGTTGTTGCTGTTGTTTTTATGTGCCATCAAGTCGCCTGAGACTCATAGCGACTTTATGTACAACATCCCTAAACCCTACTCTATCCTGTGCCAATCTCACTGTCTCCGACACACCCACCCGATTACCCCAGTCACTGAATCAATCCCCCTCATAGATTCAACGGTACACAGGAAAAAAAAAAAGAAGAAGAATATGGAAGGGAAACACAGAGTCTCTATACCAAGAAGGATAACTGGTATTAAACCGCTTCAGGAAGTACCATAAGATAAAGAATCAACGGTAATGAAAGAATAAGTTCAAACTGCACTCAAGGCACTGGCAAAACAGTAAAGCCTCAGGAAACGATGAGATACAAATTTACATGTTTTAACAATCATATGCAGCCTTGAACATGCTCATCAGGCTGTGTCAAGGAATACAGAATACAGATACTTGGCTCTCAAAAAGGGTGATCCAACAGAATTTGGAAATTATAGGACATTATTATTCATATCACATGCAAGTAAAACTTGCTAAAGATTACTCAAAATATTAACAGAGAACTGCCAGAAATTCAAGTTGAATTTAAAAGAGGCTGTGGCACCAAAGATATCATTGATGATGTCAAATGGATCTTGACTGAAAGCAGAAGGATGTCTATTTGTATTTTATTGACTTTGCAAAGGCATTTGACCGTGTGAATCATAACAAATTATGGATAATATTGAGAAGAATGGAAATCTCAGAAAACTTCATAGTAACCATGTAAAACCTACACCTAGACCAAGAAGCTATCACGGAGAGAGCAAGGGAACACTGCATGGTTTAAAATCAGAAAAAGGGCTGAATCCTTTCTCCATATCTATTCAATCTGCATGCTGAGCAAATCATCTCAGAAGCTGGACTTTATGAAGGGAAATGTGACATCAGGATTGAAGTACGACTCATCAGCAATCTACATAATGCAGATGGCACAACTTGGCTGAAAGTGAAGAGAATCTGAAAAGCTTGCTGCAGAAGATCAAATACTGTAGCCTTGAATATGGATTACATCTTAACATCAAGAAGACACAAATCCTCACCACTGGACCAATAAGCGATATCATAATAGATGCATAAAAGATTGAAGTTGTCAATGATTTCATTTTATGCAGATCCACAGTTATCGTCCAGAGTAACTATAGCCAAGAAATCAAAAGACATATTATATTGGGGAAATATGCTGTAAAGGGTCTTTCCAAAGTGTTAATAAGCAAAGATACCAATTTGAAGACCAAGGTGTACCTGATCCAAGCCATGGTCTTTTCAATTACTTGCTATGCATCTAAAAGTCAGACAATGAATAAGAGTGACAAAACTCAATCAATGCCTTTAAGTGGTATTTGAGAAGAGTACTGAATACCTCATGGACTGCCAAAATAAAAAAGCAGTTCTTCTTAGGGGCAAAAATAGTGAAACTCCATCACACATAGTTTGGGCATGTTGTTAGGAGAGGCAGTCCTTGGAAAAAGACATCATGCTGGGAATGGTAGAGGGTCAGTAAGAGAAGAATACCCTCAACAAGATAGATTGACACAGTGACTAACATTGGGCTCAAGTATATGGGAGATTGTGAGGATGGTACAGAATAGGGCAATGTTCAGATCTGTTGATCACGGGGTTGTTATGAGTTGCAGTCACCATGATGGCACATCACAACAACAACAACTTGATTTGGGGTTATAGGCCATTATCAGTAAGAGTAAGAATGTGAAGAAGACTTCCAGTCACTACTGTTAGGTACAGCTGAGTCAAGACTCATTGTGAACTCATATGCCAAGAATGGCAAGAAGGGTGAAATTTCATCTCAAATACTTTGGGCATGTTAGAAGGGAGTCATCCTTGGAAGCTCAACATCAAGAAAACAAAGATTCTCGCCATTGGGCAAATTGGCTGTATTATGTTAGTGAAGAGACTGAGATTGTTAACAGCTTCAATTTGCTTGGCTCCACAATCAACACTCTTGGCACTGGCAGCCAGGAAATCAAAAGACAAATTACACTGAGAAAATTTGCTGTCAGGGAGTCTGCTCCAGAGTACAGAAGAGCAATGATGTCAGTCTGGAGACTAAGGTACACCTGACACAGGCCATGGTCTTTGCAATTACTTGCTATATCTCAGAAAACTAGACAATAAATAAGGATGATAGAAAGGAAGAGCCTTTGAGCTGTGGTGCTGGAGAAGAGTATTGAATATACCGTGGACTTCTAAGCTCAACCTGGAGAGGGTGAAATCAGACTGCTCCTTGGAGGCAAGGATTCTGAAGCTCCGTCTGACAATTTTTTGGCATGTAGCAAGAAAGAACTAGTGTTGCAGACCAAAGGTAAAGTATTTTTAAAATAAGGCCCCCAGAATAGATGGTATACCAATTGACATATTTCAGCTAACAGATGCTGCCTCATGTGCTCACCAAGCTGTGCCAGGAAATCTGGAGAACAACCACTTGGCCAACTGACTGGAAGAGATCTATATTTGTTCCCATTCTAAAGAAGGGTGACCCAACTGAGTGTGGAAACTACAGAACAATAGCATTGATTCCACACGCAAGCAAGATTCTACTGAAGATTATCCAAAAACGACTGGAACAGTACATCAGCAGAGAACTGCCAGAAGTCCAGGCTGGGTTTAGAAGGGGTCGTGGTACTAGGGATATTGTAGCTGATGTTAGCTGGATCTTAGTTGAAAGCAGGGAATACCAGAAGAATGTCTATCTGTGTTTCATTGATTATGCAAAGGCATTTGACTGTGTGGATCATAACAAACTGTGGCTGACTCTGAGAAGAATGGGAATCCCAGAACATTTAATTGTGCTAATCCAAAACCTATACTTGGACCAAAAGGCAGTCGTCAGAACAGAGCAGGGCAACACTGCATGGTTCAAAATTAGGAATGGTGTATGCCAGGGATGTGTCCTATCTCCATACCTTTTCAACCTGTATGCAGAGCAGATTATCCGAGAGGCTGGGCTCTATGAGGAGACACGTGGCGTTAGGATTGGTGGACAATCTATCAATAATCTGCGTTATGCAGATGACACAACCTTGCTTGCTGAAACTGAGGAGGACCTCATGCGCTTACTGCAGAGGGTCAAGGACTGCAGCCTTCATTATGGACTGAGGCTCAATGTCAAGAAGACAAAGATTCTCACCACTGGACCAATTGGCAGCATCAGGATGGATGGCGAAGAGATTGAGATTGTTCACAGCTTCAGTTTGCTTGTCTCCACAGTCAACACTCTTGGCACCAGCAGCCAGGAAATCAAAAAACGTATTGCCACGGGAAAGTCTGCTGTTAGGGCCCTCTCTAAAGTACTCAAGAGCAGCTGTGTCTCTTTGGAGACGAAGGTCCGCCTGACACAGGCCATGGTCTTTGCAATCACTTGTTATGCATCAGAGAGCTGGACAATGACTAGGGAGGACAGAAGGAGAATTGACGCCTTTGAGTTGTGGTGCTGGAGAAGAGTATTGAATGTATCATGGACTGCCAAGAAAACAAACAGATTCATCCTGGAGAGGGTTAAACCAGGCTACTCCTTGGAGGCAAAGATTCTGGGGCTTTGTCTGATATACTTTGGACATGTTGCAAGGAGAGACAGGTCCTTGGAGAGGGACATCATGCTGGGTAGAGTAGAGGGACAGCGCAGGAGGGGAAGACCCTCTATGAGGTGGATTGATTCAGTGACTGGGGTAATCAGGATGGGTGTGTCAGAGGCAATGCTATTGGCACAGGATAGAGCAGGGTTTAGGGCTGTTGTACATAGGCTTGCTATGAGTCGCAAACGACTCGACGGCACATAAGAACAACAACTACATTAATAATGAGACAGAACACATGTAGGAGACAGACAATGTAGGAGAAGAACAGAGGTAAAGCAGGAGGCGAACAGTTCTCAAACAACTGAAGCAAACTGAAGCACAGGTCCTTAGCTTCCCTGTGTCTTTATTGAAAATTGCAAGAGAGAAAATCACCAAGAGAATTCAATGCGGGTGAAGCTAAGCTTTTTCTATTGAAAACCTTCTGCTTGACTCAGAAGGATTGGATTAGCAAATACAATGCAAGAATCCTGTAAACGGTTAAGAATTGCCCTAGTGTCTATGCCTGTAAACATTTAAGAATTGCCTTCATGCTTCAGGATTAATTCCAATGGGTGCCAGCCTCCCTCATAACCTGAAGTAGCATTCTGTTTATTACAAATATTTAGTATAAAACCTGGCTTCCCATAAACCAGTCTTTGGAGAGAGACCTCATGCTTGGGAGACTGGAGGAACAGTATAAAAGAGGAAGAGCCTGGATTAGCTGGATTGATTTAGTGACTGGGGTAATTGGGGTAGGTGTGTCAGAGATGATAAGGTTGGCTCAGGATAGAGCAGGGTTCAGAGCTGTTATACATAGTGTCACTATGAGTTGCAAGCAACTTGACAGCACAACCATAAGAAGTCCTTGGAAAAAAAATATCATGTTTGGAAAGGTAGGAGGTCAGTCAGTAAGTGAGAGGAGGACCCTCAACAAAATAGATTCACACAGTGACTATAACAACAGATTCCAATATATAAGAGATGATGGGAATTCCCCACGATAGAGCAAAGCTCTCATCAGTTGTTCATAGAATTAGTATGAGTCCTAGTTGACTTGACACCATCTAGCAACAACATAAGCACACATGCTATGAGGTTACTATTTTTGCTTTAGTAATTGGTGGTGGTCTCATCGTGGTGGCAGTCAGGCAAGGGAAGTTTCTGGGGTCCTTTTGTTGTGTGTTACTGTTCTCACTAACAGCAGAGGCAGAGGCCTCCTCAAGGGTGTGACATTAAAATAATTGATGAGATGATGATTCTGTGGGCTGGCCTGAAGCCTGGGGCCTTTGGAGTCTCCTTCCACTCTGGAAGTCAGCTGACTGACTGACGTCTCAGTGGTGGTCTCGTCTTGGTGGTAGTCAGGCAAGTGAAGACTTAATTTTAGAGACTTCTAATTTTAGGAGAATATTCTTCTTAAAGACACAGCAATCATTTGCCTATTTGCTGTACTGAACAACTTGGAGTTGCTCTGATACTGAACACAAGACCATGGGGTCTTGTCAAATACCATATACAGTGTTTGGATGAGTTTCCAGATTTATTCATGTTGGGAATCAGGAGTGACATCCACTTCCTAAACTCTCTAAAGTCTATAAATGCACAGAAATTATGTTATAGAACAGAGTTCAGGTCTTTTGTGCAAAGCTTACTCTGAGTCATATTCGACTCAACAACACTTAATCACTGCTAAATGAGACTAATGCTGTTTGCACATCACTCTTTGTCAATGTGCTGTATGAGGTAACGTGGGTTTGCTGTGATGCTGAACCTTGTGCCATGGGGATATCAAATACCATAATTGTTTCCCATTGTAGACAATGTTTGGTGGAGCTCCCAGTTGTAAAACCCATTATAAAACAGGTTGAGAAGCAGGAGTGATATCTACTTCCTAAATCACATGCCTCTGGAAACTCTATGAACTTGGAGAAACAATGATAGCTATGAAAAGGCATTGGGTCTTTTGTTCATAGAGTCACTATGAGTCAACCATGACTCAATGGCAATCAGCAACAACAATTCAAGCTTCTTTCAGGGAAATCAGCAGTTAAAACATATTTTTAAAGTTTACATTCCTTTTCAATATTTGTGAAAATTTTAATTTCTTTCATTTTCTTTCTAGAGCTAAGTTTCTGCGATGATATTGTTTACCTTGTTCCAACTCATTGTGACCCCATGTGACAGAGTAGAACTGACTCAGTGGGTGCTCTTGGCTATGCTTTTTCATGGAAGTAGACCATCAGGTCTGTTTTCTGCAAAGCAGCAGGGTACTTTTCATTAGCCACTTGAGTACATGACCACAGGATACCAGAGCTTCTATCATGTGCCTTCTTTCTGCATGGAAAACTTCCTTTAACTTTCCTTACAACACAGACCTGCTGACAGTGAATCTTCTTACATTTAATTTGTCTAAAAAATATTTCTACTTGATTTTTCAGTAGTAGAATTCTGAGTCAATAGTTTTGTTTTAGGGGAGCTCTGGTGGCCTAGTGGCAAGAAGCTGCACTGCAATCCCAGAGAAACACGGTTCGAATCCACCAGACGCTCTGCCGGAGAAGGAGGCGCAATATCCTCCTGTACCAGTCAGATCTGATTTGACGGTACACGTACACAAAATTTAAAAAAAAAAAAATAAAAAAAAATAGTTTTGTTTTACTTTCGGCACTGATTCTCATCTGGATACGGTCAAGATTTGCTCTTTGTCTTTGTGTGTTAGAAGCTTAAGTATTATTAGCATAGATCTTTTTCTCATTTTGCTTTCATTTTTGTTTTTGTGTATATCCTGAATGGGCTTCTCTACACTTCTTGGATCTATAATTTGATGGTTTTGATTATTATTTTTTGTTCTTCAAATAATTCTTCTGCTTTGTTCAAATTCTCTTCTTCTCTTTGAGTTTCCTCCAATTTCTCTTTCTTTCATGGTTGGCTCCTGGTGTATAGTGACTGCTTCCTTCGAAAGACATGCACTTTTTGTTGGTTTCGTTTGGTTGTTGTTTGTTTGTTTTAAATTAACGACCTCCTGGTTGTCCTATAACCTCAGTTCTCTGAAAGGTTCAAAAACACTTAAGATGCCACCATTTACTTGTCTGTTTCTTGTTGATGTGGCAGAAATGGCATTTTCCATTTTTCTGACACATGGGTAAAGAGTTGCACTGCCAACTCAAAGGTGATAGGTTCAAATCTACCAGCTACCATTCAGAAGAAAGAAGGGCAGTCTTCTCCTGTGTAGTTCATAGCACTGAAAACCCATTAAAGGATCAGCTATGCATCTGTTCTGACTCTATGGCACACGACAACTACAACTTTTTTTTTTTTAATTTTATTTTGTGTGCGTGTACCGTCAAATCAGATCTGACTGCTACAGGAGGATATTGCGCCTCCTTCTCCGGCAGAGCATCTGGTGGATTCGAACCGTGTTCCTCTGGGATTGCAGTGCAGCTTCTTGCCACTAGGCCACCAGAGCTCCCCAACAACTACAACTTTTAAACATGGAAGGATTTAAAGTTAGACAAGTTAAAGAACAGTATACTGCGATATCATTTATCATAGAATCTTGCTGTCTCAGTGGTAAGGAGTTGCACTGCCGACCCAAAGGCATGTGGTTCAAATCCACCAGCTGCTCTGCCAGAAAAAGGGGGCAATCACCTCCTGAGCAATTAACTACCTCAGAAAATCTGCTGGAAAATCAGTTGCGAGTCAGCTCCAACTCAGTACCTACAACAGCAATACTACTTAACCAGCTTCATCAATTTGTCCCAATTTGCCTCATTTAGTTTCTTACATTCTTTCTGTTTCTGTGCCTCCTTTTACATGTATAAGTGTTATGTCTGTGTGCACTTCACATATGCAAATAAATTATGTATCTTTTTCCTCTATACATTTAAGAACTGGTTTCAATTATTTGAGACTTGGCTTCAATTATTTGAGAATCGACTGAAGTCATTGTAACTTTTACTATAAATACTGCTTATTTTTTTAAAAAAAAAGGATTTTCTCTTTTAAAATATTATTAACATTGGGACAATACTTTAACCACAGTGCTAAATCAAATATTGTCAGTTGGCTTGTTAATGTCCTTTTTACCATTCTTTTTCTATTTCAGAGAGCCCTGGTGGCATAATCCTTGGGAAGCTGGGTTCCTGACCCAAAGGCTACATACATTTCTCTGAGGGTTCAAATCCACCAGAGGCTCTTGGAAGGAAGAAGAACGATCTCTTAACCCTAACCTTCACCTAGCTGCACGCCCAAAGTATGAAAGACAAGGCTTCACCATTTTTGCCTCCAAGGAGCACTCCGACTGTACCCTCTCCAAGCTATATCTGTTTGTTTTCTTGATATGATGGCCGGTAAAATAAAGGGTCTGTGAAAAAGAGGAAGACTCTAAGCAAGATGGATGAGTACAGTGACATAGCACTGTGTCACTCTGTGACACAGCCATGATTGTGACACCATGTGACACAGCAGTGATTGTGAGGCTGGCTTGGGGCCAGGGAGTATGTCACTGTGTGACACATGGTGTTGCTATGGTCAGAGATCCACTCTCCAGAACCTGAAAACAACAATTTACTCCAGTTGAGAATGAACAGAAAGAAGTTTCAGAATGGCTAACTCGAAGTATTCTAATAGCCAAACCAAATTCTAAATGTTGAATCTAAAAGATTCTCAAATCTTACCTGCTTTAAACATGATCCTTAATTTAACGTCTTCGAAGATTTCTTAGCCTTATTTTGGCAAGCACCTTGGACATTCCTCTATTATAAAACTCCTTTTGAGAAAATTATTTCTCTAAAGAAATATGTATGGCTTTCCACAAGATTAAGAACACATCAAAAGCAGGGACCTTTTTAATTTCTTTAGTTGTTAGGGATTGTTTGCTAAATAAGTAAAATGCCATTAAAAAAAGCACCCTGCACCTTAAATAAGAGGGTTGTGTCATTTCAAAGTTAAACGCTGCTTGCCATTTCTACTAAATAATCCACTTGGAAAATTATGATATAAACTGTCAAGGAAAGAAAAGGAAAGAGAGGGCTGCCTTTGGAATGCCAATTGATCACTATGTTCCTGTAACTTTTTATAGAAACACACACCCAAAAGTATTTTAATAATTTATTAGCTGGCCTGTGAAGTCGGTAGGTGGTGAGAATTACTATCACTATATTAAGACCTTCTGTTTTTGCAAGATATTTAAAAATAAATATAGATTACCTATCCAAAGCTTAATGGGGAAGAACATTTTTACAGTTTGAGTAGATAATTTGATACTCAAGATGTATTATTTCCTAAAGATACTGGGTAGTCAAAAGTGGTGACAGACAGATATTATTTCAAGGGCACTAAATGTCTTGGTAAATGGAAAAGCTATGTGTACAGAAATTTGATTGCACTGTTAGCTTGGAGTCATATAGGAGTTACCACTGCCCTGTAATTCTTAGGAAAAAAAAAACAGTAAAAAGAATATTTTATTTTTTTAAGGAATATCTATTTTATGAAACACTGGAAGCTTCATGCATCTATTGCAAGAAATTTGGGAGACAGCTACCTGGCTGATCAACTGGAAGAGGTCTATGTGCTCATTTCAAAGAAAAGTGACCTGCAATGACACAGACTCTTTCAAGCAACATAGTCATTATCACACATCAGCAATCATTTGTATATTGGCTGTATTGAACAACTTGGAGTTGCTCTGATGCTGAAAACTGTTCCATAATCACATCAAATACCATAATGATTACCTAGTACGTACAATGTTTGGATGAGCTTCCAGACTGAATAATTATGGCAAGCAGAAGTGGCATCCACTTCCTAAACTAGATGCCTCTGGATACTTTAAAAACTCTCTAAAGTCTATAAATGTACAGAAATTATGTTAGTTATAGAACAGAGTTCAGGTCTTTTGTGCAAAGCTTACTGAGTCTGATACAATTTGACAGCACTTAACCACTGCTAAATGAGACTAGTGCTGTTATATCTCACTAGAAATAGCAGAAAACTCACTTTGCACATCACTCTTTGTCAATGTGAAGTATGAAATAGCCTTGGTTTGCTGTGATGCTGAAACTTGTGCCATTGGGGTATCAAATACCATAATGGTTTCCCATTGTGGACAGTGTTTGGTGGAGCTCTCAGTTGTAAAACAGGTTTGGAAGCAGGAGTGGCATCCACTTCCTAAAACATATGCTTCTGGAAACTCTATGAAATCTGGAGAAATGATGATAATTAGAGAAAGGCACTAGTCTTTTGTTCAGAGTCACTATGAGTCGACCTCGACTTGATGGCAATCAACAACAACACAACATGCAATGTTATTATTTATAGATGATTTATAATTGTTTGCAGTTGTGTGCTGTTGAGCTTTCTGGAACCCTATGTCCAGAAGCTCTGAGCCCTTCCCTGTCTCACTAATTCTGACACACCAACCCTCATTGCCCCAGTTACTGTATCAATCCTTCTCATCCAGGGTCTTCTTCTCCCACACTGTTCCTCTACCCTTCCAAGCAAGATGTCCTTCTCCAAGGACCGGTTTCTCCGGACCACATGTCCAAAGGATGTAGCTTCAAAATCTTAGCCTCCAAGAAGAAACTTGGTTTCACTGTCTCCAAAATAGACTGATTTCTTTTCTTGGCAGTCCATTGTATGTTCAAGGCTCTTCTCCAGCATCACAATTCAAAGACATCAGTTCTTCTTCTATCATCCATATTCATACACTGCTATTATTTTTATATAAAGTAAAAGTACATATGAACATAAAATATTCATTCTATATCACATATAAATAATAATAGTTCATAGTATGTAGAAATGTTAGCATTCCTCTCTAAGTAACTTTTATAAAAAATAGTTAAGAAGCAAACATAAACAAAAGTGATCTGAAGAATATGGTCAACGAGCTCTACCTAAGTGACCTTTATACAACACTAAACCCAATAATTTCAGAGTACACATAATTTTCAGGTTCATTTGCAATAGTCACCAAAAAGAGCCAAATCCCAAGCCATAAAACAAGTTGAATGCCTTTAAAAGCGTCAAAATAATCCAGGCTATTCTTTAGCCACAGTAAAATGATATTAGAAACAAAAAGCACTAAAGTATCCAGAGGAGAAAGTTTCACAAATATTTGGAAATTAAACAACACACTTGGAAATAATCTATGGATCAAAGAAAAAAAATACCAGGTGCATTTAAAATGGAAAGATAATGAAAATCTTGCAAAATTTGCAGGATGTAATAATGTATTGCTTAGAAACAAACTCGAGGTTTAAATAGGTAGATTAGAAAAGAAGAAAGGCCTAAGCTTTCACAGGGCAAATACAGAAAAAGTATATTAAAGTACATGTTAGTCATAATTTGCTATGATCCACACAGCCAAATGCTTTTGTTTAGTCAATAACACACTAGTAAAAATTCACAAGTTGTCTAGTACTTAATTTTATTTGAATCCAAAAATCAATGGAAGAAGCATTAAAAAAATCAATAATATTGTACTGAGCAAATCTATGTTGACATGCTTATAATATATTGAAAATAGCATGTCTTGGGTCAGGAACACTTCTCAAAGTGGCATACTTGGTCTTTACTACTTTATTTTGTTTTTTGAGCAGTAAGTCATTTGATTTCTTGAATGCTACATTCATCAACATTAACTGTGGATCCAAGTAAATTGAAGTCCTTGAGAACTTCAATCTTTTGTCAGTTATCATGATGTTGCCTACGGCTCTAGTTTTGAGTATTTTTGCTTTCTTTATGTTGGAATGTAACTCTTCCATGAATTTCTTTTGTAGGTGCTTCAGGTTCTTTCATTTTCAGCAAGTAGCTCTGAATCCTGCTCTATCCTGAGCCAGTCTGTCTCTTACACACTCGTCCCTATTGCCCTAGTCACTATTTCAATCTATCTCATCTAAAGTCTTCTCCTGTGCTGACTCTCCACCCTTCCAAGCATGATGCCTTCCAGAGTGGTTGCCCTTCACCTTCTTCTGATTCTTCCTGGATCATTCAAGGTTTTTCCCAAAGCATCTTTCAGTATTGCAACTCGAGGCTTGAATTTGTTTTTTAGGTCTTTGAGAGATGTCAAACAATTTCTTCCTTTTTTATTCTCCAACTCAAGCTCTTTGCTCATTCCATTATAATAGGGTGGTCTATATTTTGGCTGTAAGCTGAACCATGAGTATGAATGTTGTTCCAGGTATAAAGGGTGACTAAAGGACAGGAAATGATAAATGTTGGAGAGGATGTGGCAAGATGAGAACTCTCATCCACTGTTGGTGGGATTGTACAATGGTTCAACCACTCTGGAAGGCAGTTTGGGGTTTCGGCAAAAAGCTGAACATAGAAATTCCATAGACCTAGCTATTCCACTGCTTGGAATATACCCTGAGAGAATGAGAACTGGGGCACAAATGGAGACTAGTGCACCAATGTTCATAGCAGTGTTATTCACACATAGAAACAGCCCAAATGTCCAACCACAAAAGAATGGATTGAGAAATTATGGTAAATATATACGATGGAGGGACTGGAGAAAATTATGCTGAGTGAACTAACTCAGTCCTATAAAGACAAATACTGTATTAAGACTATTGTTGTAGAAGTGTATAAGGATCTAAGTGAGATAGGGGATAGCAGTGGGATGAGGATGGGTGGGTGGGTGTGTAATCATTGGGTCACACAATTTGATGGGTGGAGAGTGGATTGGGTAAAGGAAATGGAAAAGATCCAGTCTGAAAAACAATGCATACAAACTTTGTAAGTAAACCGGTATAAAATAAAAATTTTATTTAAAGAGATAAATTAATAAATAAAGGGTGACTAAAGAGCATAGTTTCAGGGAGTCCATCACTATTAGGCCAGTAAAGCTGGCCTTTTCTATGTTTATTAGTTTTGTTCCATATTTTCCCCTCCTCGACCCAGTATCTTATTCTGTGACCTCTTTTACAGCGGTCTGTGTTGGTAGCCAGGTACCATTGAGGAGTTCTGGTCTCTGGGTCATAGAAGTTGAGGTTTACATGGTCCATTGATTATTTGAACTAATTGCAGAAGGTGTATCTTTGCTTTTCTGGGGTTGGTTCTGGTACTCAACAACAACAACAAATATTTGCTTTTTTCCCCCTCCTTTGTTTCAGACAGGAAGACATGAATAGTTTCACCTTTGATAGCTGTTCAAAACCTTCTCAATCCCAGTTACTACTTACCAAAGCAAGACACAGAATATTGTCTTTGTAATGCCATTTGTGTTAATAAGCCTTTCAGGAGTTATATATTGAACACTATTTTTTTTACGGTCAAACAGAATCTGAGTCAAAGGGTAATGACAATTTACTTGACAGTTTTCTTTCCATGACTCTAGATCTTCTGTCAAGTGGTTGGCACAGCAACTGTAACAACGGATTTGAGTGTATTAGAGATTGTGAAATTAGTACAGTACAGGCCAGGGTTCAGATATATTGTTTATACGGTCACTATGAGTTGTACTTAACTCAATGGCACCCAACAACAACAATTTATAAGCATTATCTGTAAAAATAAGAGTGTTGTGGTTCACTGGGGAATAATACAGGAGTAATTAATACTTTTTTGGCAAAAAATATTTACAATGTCTTTTAATGAAAAAATCTATAGCATTCTAAAACAATCTCCTTCATGAGTATAGTTGTAAAATTCTTAGCAAAATATTTCCAAATTAAAGCTAGTATTACAGGTATGCTTCAGTTCACTGTAAAGCACTTTTTTGTGCTTCACTGATACTGTGTTTTTTTACAAATTGGAGGTTTGGGGTAACCCTTTGTCAAGTAAGCACCATTTTTGCAACAGCATGTGCTCATTTTGTCTCTGTGTCACAAGTTGATGATTTTTGCAATATTTCAAAATTTTTTATAATATGTTGCACACTTAATTGACTATAGTGTAAATAACTTTTATAGGCATTGTTGTTGTTGTTGCCATCAAGTCACCTGTAACTCATGGCAAACTAATGTACAACAGCCCTAAACCCTGCCCTATCCTGTGCCAATCTCACTGTCTCTGACACACCTACCCCCATTACCCCAGTCATTGGGAAACAAAAAAATGTATCATGATTCGTTTTATTTTATATTTTGTTTTCTTGAGGTGGTCTGGACATTATGCTGAGTGAAATCAGTCAGTCCAAAAAGGACACATATCGCATAAAACCACATTAATAAAAAGCTAAAGAAAAGTTTACACAAATAAAATATTATTACATGATTATCAAGGACGAGAAATGAGAGTCAAAATGAGTAAATAGAAAAGAAACAATTATTAAGATGGGTGAAGGGGAAGCTAATATAAATAGTGAAAGGATCAGATATTACAATGAATTAATTGCATTCACTCATTGTAGCTAATGCCATAAAATAGAAACTTGTTTAAAGAGTGAATTAAAAACTAGTATGATTTATAAGCTTTCACTCAAATATCAATAAAATAAAAAAGACTTTGAAAAAGGAACCATTATAGCCTTGAAAATCCTGTGGATCAGTTCTAGTCTGTGCACACGAGGTCACCATGAGTCACCACTGGCTTCCTATAGGTGGCACTGCTATCTATAGAAATAAGGGCAGGAGCATCAGTCCAGAGTCAGCTGATCAAGACGCTGTGCCCATTAATGTGAGGATATTTCTATTGTACGAGTCCTGTTTCCCTTCTTTTAGACATCATTGTTTTAAATTATTAAAAAATGGCAATTTTCCAACAATGACAGCTCTGAAGATAAAATGTAAACAAGAATATTCATGATCATACAACCTAGAACTTTCCAAAACTTACATTGGAATGATTTTTCCAAATAGAGATAGATTATAGATATTTATAGGTAGAGATGCCTTAAAGAGATGCCTTAAAGTTAGATACCTTTTAGTCAGTTTCAACTCATAGAGATCCTTCGTACAACAGAATGGAACTCTGCCTGGTGTCTGGTTTCTGACTGTTATACTTACAATCATTCTGTGGATGAAAGCCCATTGTTGCTGGCACTGTGTCAATCTATCTTATTTACAGTCTTCTTCATGTTTAAGCACAAGAGATAGACACAGATGCCTACATAAAGCTTATGGTAAATATTTTTAGTTTGAACATCCTTTTCCTTTCACCAAATGTCTTGAGAAAAAAAAATTTACTTTTGTGTGTGATATGTCAATATTCATTTTCATTGTAAGATTTCTTTATGACATTTGTAAGTGTATTTTTTGAAGATAAAAATTTTAACTGCAAGACTAGATCTAAATTGTACTTTCAACAGACATCTAGCTCTGGGAGACAAGGCAAAGTCATGACTGTCTTTATGGAGATTGTCTATTTCAAAATCCTTTCTTCAAAATGTAATTTTAATGCTAAACAAGCATGCATGAGTCAGAGATATAATGGAACAAAAGTATTTTTTCCTTCTATACTTCTGTGACCTAGTGGTAATAATCTATACTATAATCCCAAAAGGTCATTATTCTAATCCACAGCTGCTCTGAGGGAGATGGATGGGCAAGCTTCTTCAATGTGATTTGTTGTTGTTGTTATGTGCCGTCGAGTCGCTTGCAACTCATATCAACCATATTACAACAGCCCTAAACCCTGCTCTGTCTCTTGCCAACATTACTACCTCTGACACACCTATCCCCATTACCCCAGTGGCGGAATCAATCAGTCTCATCAAGGATCTTCCTCTCCTGCGCTCTTCCTCCACCCACCCAAGCCTGACCTCCTTCTCCAAGGATTGATCCTGCCTTGCAACATGTTCAAAGTATGTCAGACGGAGCTTCAAAATCCTTGCCTCCAAGGAGCAGCCTGGCTTCACCCTCTGCAAGACAAACTTGTTTGTTCTCCTAGCAGTTCATGTGTGATTTACTGCCTCTGAAAACCCTCTGTAGGGTCAGCTATAGGTTGGTTCCTACCTGATGGCAACCAACAGTTACCTTAAGTTTATTTGCGTGCTTAGTTTTCTTCTTACTTCTGATGAAATTTAGGGCAGGTCACAGAAATGAGAATTACAAAACAACGTTTGAAACTGCTGTTGAAAGAAATCACAAGAAGCAACATCCCAGCAACCACATTTGCAAGAGATAAGATATTCTGTGATGTGGCTAATTGTGCAAGGGCTCTTCACAGCCAGAAATTTCAGTATTAAGTTCAAGAAGAAACATCTCTTCATTGAAGCCCATTTTGTAAACCAATTTAAGTCTGTTCTAGGAGAAAGAGAGAAAATGAGAAAAGAAAGGTAGGAGGAAATAGAAAAAAGAGGAGCAGCAATAGATAAACAGCACCTTCTGGATGTTGTTAGCTTGAAAATTGGTTTCATTTCCTTCCTGACACCAGATGCATTTCTGCCGTTGGGTTAGATGACACTTTTCAATCATTGTAATACCCTACCTTCTTCCTTCAACCCCAAGATAAGTTTCAGTTAAAGAGGATCAAATATTTTTAAATATTTTAATTTGTGGATGGTTTTCTCCTATGAATAGTCAATCCTGTTCATTATTTACATATTCCTGGCATCATCCCTGGAGAAGCCTTTATCTTATCTCTTAATGTAAGAGTCCATTTTGCTGCAAATTTGCAATGCTTCTACTTTCCCCCACTAAAGTGCTAAATGTGGAGAGTGACTTAGGTCAGCATACCTCTCTTCAAGCTTTACTGTTGTTATGAGGTATCGAGTTAGAACCAACTCATAGCTGACCCTCTAACTGCTTTTCCAAGGCTGTCAATCACACTGGAGGAGACAGCACATTTTTCTTCTGTGGAGCAGCTGGTGGATTCAAACTGTCTGCCTCTGGGTTGGTAGTGCAGTTCCTTATCCACTAGGCCACCAGTGCTTCTTTTTAAATAAATAAATAAAATTTTATTTTAATTGTTTCTTTTTTTTTAGATTTTAATGAAAGTTTATAAAGAACTTGGATTTCCATTCATTCATTGTTGCCACATTTTCCTCCCTGTCTCCCCTCCCCCCAATTAGGTTTTTTCTTTGGAAAAAAAGTTCTTTCATTTTTATACAGTTGTCCCTCCGATCCCTGCTGTCCCCCCACCACCACCACTTTACTATGCAACTCTAATTCTGGACTCTTGTCATGCCAGTACAGTGCTCCCTTTTGAAGCTATAGTGCCGACCTAGCTTTGTCTGTCTTACTGACTTGACATAATACAAAAATAACTTGCATGACTGATGAGTGAGTGATGGATAGTGTCTTTACAAAAATGTAAACAATTTGATAGTCAAGTATTTTTTAATTATAATACTTTTGTGGTGTTCTTAGAAAGTAATCCAAGTTTTACTTGTCTTCTTATTTTCTTTTTCTTTTTTTTCTATATTTTATTAATTTTCATAAACATTTACAGAGATTTTGGGTTTCCATTCATTCCTTGTTGCACTATTCTCTCTACTCTCCTCCCAGTTTGTTCTTGTCCAAATGCCACAGTGCTTGTCAAAGCCAGTTCTGATTAATCTTCTTTGTCAGTGTATCCTTTGCCATTCCCTATCACTCCTCCCTGAGAGAGACTTCACCCTGAGTCATAAGGAAAAGGGGATGGCGTATTCTCTTAGCTACTTCCTGCTGAAAAGGGACGCTGTGGGTTTCAGGGTGAAGATCTTCTCTCACTACTCTAAAGGGCCCCTTTGGCAGTAGGAAACACATAGACTATTATGGAGATTGATTTTGGGATTTAGATGCACTCTTATTGATTGTGCTTGGCCGTACATGTTCATATCCTTGAAGATGTATCATGGGGGTGTTGCAACCTAGAAGACACAAATTTGACTAACAAGTTATAAGTACATGAGTCTTCTTATTTTCAATGTAGTCAATAACTTTTAACACCATAAAAAATGAAATATTTTCTTTTCTTATTTACTTTTGAATGCCAGTAAATACTGTTTTGGACAATTTGCATAGTTTACATTTCTATCACATATTTTTAGTGTTTAAGACAAAAGAAAATAATATTCACTTAGATTGCCAAATAAGCAATACGCCAGTAGCAAGGATGGCAAAGCTTTGTCTCCCATACTTTGGGCATGTCACTGTTGCTGTGTAACTGTCAGGTTGGAACCGATCCATACCTGACCCTATAGTGGGTTTGTGGGGACAATAAATCGAACCTCCTACCTTTGTCATTGTAGCACAATTTCTTACCACTAAGCCAACAGAGCTATTTCTTGGAAAGAGACAACATGCTTGGAAAGGGAAAGGGATCAGCAAAGGCTAGGACGATCCTCAACAAGATTCCTTGAAATAGGGACTTTAACAATGGGTTCAAGTACCCAGAAGATGATGAGGATGGTTCAGGGTAGGCCAGGCTTCAGATCTGCGTTCTTAGGTAGGGTTGCTATGAGTTACGCTCAGCTTGATGGTACCTAATAAAACAATAACTATTTCAACAGCATTATTTCTCCTGGTTGAAGTTGTAAAAAAATGTATAATAGTCAAATGGTAGAGAATTAACATAGAGTTGTTGGGTTTTTAAACATATTCTTTTATGTTGATTTGCATACAAATTTTGTATACATTGTGTTTCACACTATCCTTCATTAACTTTGTGTTTCATACAATCATTCCCTTTCACTGTGTTTTGCAAAATTAATCACCATGGAACCATGCCAACCATGTTCTGTCTTTCCAGATCCCCACAGGATCCTTTCTATTTCCTTTAACCCTTTTCTCCCTCCACCCACCATTTAATTGTAGTTCTTAATGTCCTGATGATTTCCTTTTATCTTATGACTGAAGAAATTACCTTCAGAATTCACTTTGCAGACGTAATACTTTGCATCAAGAATTTCTGGTTCAGAAAACCAGCTTCTAGAACATATTACCAACCACTTGCGAATAAGTGAATCTTCACACACAGCAACCCCAAATGTGCTGGAGTAAAAGTAGGCCCCGTAAGATTTTCTTTTTTTTTTTTTTTTCCTTCTCACAGCGGTTTACTCAGGAGTTAGTTACAGAGGGTGGTGGAAGATGGAGTCTCTCTGGCCCCGTAAGATTTTCAATGACTGGGTTCCAGAAGTAGATTGCCAGGCCTTTCTTCTGAGCACTTTTGAGTAGATTCAAACCCCCAAATTTTTAGTTAGTAGTTGAGTGTGTTAAACTGTTTCTACTCCTGGAGAACTCTAGAACATATTAAGAACCTAATTTCTCTGCACTTTTAAGAGGTGCACTGAGTTTTGGCTTTGAGATGAGGGAGAGAAATGAAGTATACTTAAAACCACAGGATCTGGGAAAGAGAGTGCAGTCGGTATTACCAATAGTAACTTGAGCCATTTCTGTCCCTCGCTCCTTGCGGTTCTCCTAAAGTGACAGGAAGCGGAATTAACCAGAGAGAACATCCTGGAGAAGTTGGGATTTGAATTGGAGGGTTAAGGAAGAGCCCTGAACGGATGAATGGCTGTGTGGACATCACCAAAGCATGGAGAGGAGAGTAAGCTCAGTCTGGAGAGAGTATGTACCCTTAGAAGCTATGGAAAGTAGCCCTGGGAGAGTGGGCAGTGGGGACAGAGAAGCTAGAAGAGTTTCAACAAGAGGCAACAGTAGACAAAGGCTCATTAAGCACAGAAGTAACAGAATGAAAACTGAATTTAGGGAGACTAGTTGGCAAAGTTGGCTGATGGATTGGAAGGATGAAGATTGGGACTGGGCAAGTCAGCTAGGGGACTGTTGTTGGACATCACAGTCCATCAGACACTTCTCAGTGTTTAGGAAGTCTGAGGGTATAAAATGGAAGTATTGGCATGAGAATTTTTATAACTTTAGGTGCAATAGTGTCTAGGAACTGCCCAAAACTGATTCCTATGAGGTGGAGGTAAGACCTTTTGATCTCTAAACATTTTACTAATTCTGAGCCGTCTCTCCCGTGGCACTCTCTGCTTCTCTTCTAGGTTGAATAATCCTTTGCAATGGCCACATGGAACTCACAGATCTTATTTATAGTTAAGTGGTACATTAAGTTAATCATAGCAATAACTAAGCACTTGGCTGCTAACCAGAAGGTCAGCAGTTTGAATCCACTAGCTGCTCTGCCAAACAAAGATGTGACAGTGTGCTTCTATAAAAATTCTTTCCCTCTTTCTCCTTCATTGTCAGTAAATTGGAACAGACTCACAACTGACCCTTAGCAAGTTTCCATGATAAACCACACAGGAGGAGAGTGCCCATATTTCTCCCACAGGGCCTTGGAGATACTGTGAAGAGGTTCAACTCTATCTAATAGGGTCTCTATAACTCAGAATGAATTCAATAGCAGTGAATAGGGTATATCTTGTTCCATTCATCTTGCTGTGCCATTGACTAATAGGTTACAACTTGGGATCAAGATCAGGAAGCAAGCAGGAATAGTCTAGAAGGCTGAAGTGATCAGCACATTCTTTCTTCTTCAGAGCAGAACAGCTCTCTTAACCACTTCAGCCATGCAAATAAATAGGCCATTCTCTCCGCCATGCTCTCTTTCAAATATGGTGGCCTCCTCCCAGCTTCTCGGGAAAGGTCTCTACACAACCACACTCTCACCAGCGTCACAAACTAGTCAGTTCTTTCAAAGTAAACTACTTACATTGCATCTGCATGATCCATAGTCACTTCAGGGAACCCTGGTGACACAGTGGTTAGGTGATTCGCTGTGAACCAAAAGGCTAACAATTAAAAGTCACCAGCCACTTTGTAAGATTAAGATGTGGCAGTCTGTTTCCATAAATAGTTACAGTGTTGGAAACCTAGGATAATGTTTTGCTCTTTCGTACAGTCTCTGTAATCTGGAATCAACTCCACAGCAAAAAGTCACATAAAGGAGCTTAATTCCTCATATAACATAAATGAAGAGGAAAGGTAAGTGCTTCTCAAGGGCTAAGTTGGTAGGTGCCAACAAGTCAACACAACACCTAGTGACCCTGTGTACCACAGAAGGAAACCCTGTGTCATCCTCTCAATCTCTGCTGTGGTTCAACCCACTGCTACAGCCACTGTGTTAACCCATCTCCTTGAGGGCCAGAACAAGTTGAATAGGGATAATGGTAACAATTGGTTTTTAATGAAGTCTGGTGGTATGGCACTGAAGCTTAGAGGAGAGGACAGCATGGAAGGTAGATTGATAATGATTAGTAGTCAATGGCACAGAAGCAGTCTATCTGGATGGGGAAAACGGTTAAGCACTTGCTTATTAACCAATATATTGGCAGTTCAAATCCACCCAGAGGCACTATGGAACGAAGCCCTGGTGATCTCCTTCTAACAGATTACAATTGCTGAAAACACTCTAAAGTGCAGTTCTATTCTGCAAAACACAGAATCACCAAGTTTTTCTTTTGGCATAGAAGTTACAGCAGAAGGAAGTCAAGAGGAGGGAGGAAATTCTGACAGAAAGCATATGAAGATAAGAACAGATATGTGTGCCAAGAAGCTTTCGTTTGCAGGACCTCAGCTGACCGCGGTCAGTAAGTAAGTAAGTGAGACGAGGCCCAATGTTCCTGAAAGTTAAGGGAGCCAAGAACTGGGGAGATCATGCCTCCAAGACCTGAGAATCTGAAGGACGAGGGTGAAACCCTTATGAAAAAGAGTCCAAATGGTTCCCTGGGACACTGGACTGGAAGCAAAATTGTGTGGCTAACAGAGGAGAGGAGTGATGGACTGCACATTGGTACGAGTCATTCAGGGGAGGGACTGCTGGAGGTGCTTTGCGGGAATCCTAGCTCCATCACGCATTGCAGAACTCAACTGCAAAGGCTTTCCTCTCTATGTTTCTAGTGCATTATCTTTAAAGTGGGTGCACTCCCAGAAGCAATAGCAAAGTTCAACAGGGCAGCAAACAACAAATGCTAGTGAGGATATGGAGAGACTAGAACTCTCATTCACTGCTGGGGGCGGGGCGGGGAGGGGGGAATGTAAAATGCTACAACCACTATGGAAGGCTCTGGCACTTTCTCCAAAAATTGAGAATAGAAACACAGCCCAGAATAAGAGGTACATCATTACAAAGAGGACTGGAGTGAGAAGGGGAAGGCCGGTAATTGTGCAACAATTGATGAATATTTTAAAAAAAAATTGAACTGAGGGAAAGAGGGTAGAATGTGCATCAATGAATGAATAAAAATATAACTTCTCTGTAAATGTTTGTTAAAAATCACAATTTTTTTTTAAATCACAATTAATAGCAAAGAGTTGGAAGCAGCCTAAGGGCCCATCAACAAACGAATGGATAGAGAAGCTGTGGTATATCCACACAATGGAATACTATGCAGCATTGAAAAACAAGGAACTCATGCAATATTATTCAAAGTGGGTGACCCTGGAAGACATTATGCTGAGTGAAATATCTCAGTCACAAAGGGACAAATACT
>NW_006399851.1:5335934-5343779 GCF_000299155.1 Elephantulus edwardii
AAAAAAAAAAAATAAAAAAGAATTTAAAAAAAAAGAAAAGCAAACTTGGGGGACGGGGTGGACAGGAATGAAAATATGCAATAATGAATGGATGAAAATACATATTCTCGATAAACTGTCATTAAAATCTCAATTATAAAAAATAAAAACACAACAAAATGAAGAGTAGAGTAGAGCTGGTCCATCATTTTCTTGACTTATATTTATTGTTGAAGTCTCTTGAATGTACAATTTAAATGCTCAGGTCCTAATGTGGTTTGAAGAGAGACTTGAAGTGCTTCCAACAGGTCAATGCCTTGAAAATATTATGAAATAATCCTACTTTGCACACTAGGCATTACCATAAGTTAGGATTCCTTAGTAGAAACTAGCAACAACAATGATTTTTAAGGAAATGGATTGCCACACCTTTCTTTTCAGGTGCTTCTTGGTGAGTCTGTACCACTTTAGAAGTTGAGTGTAGACCTATTTCTGTCATCGTTCCAACTGAGTTCGAAGCTACTTGTAGCTGACCTGACTGCAAGTTTTCTGAGACTGCCAATCTCATGAGAGGATATTGTTCAATCTTCCTCCTGTGGAGAAACATGAATTCAAATTTCCTGCCTTTGTGTTGGTAGGGCAGCTCCTTACCCACTGGGCCACCAGAGCCTCACTTTTTGCTATTCAGGGGCCTTTCTTTCTTTCTTCTTTTCTTCCTTCCTTCCTGCATTCCTGTATGCATTCATACATGCATTCATTTTAAATATTTTTATTAATATTTTAATGAAAATTTACAGAAAAATTGGATTTCCTTTCCTTCATTGTTGCACATTTTCCTCCCTTCCTCTGCCCCCAAGTCCACTTAGCTATACATCTCTTATTCTGGACTGTTGTCATGCAAATAACACTCAATCATTTAATCCTTTTTTGTTGTTGTTTTGTTTGTTAGCTTTGGCATCAGCTTCTTTTTAGCAGTGTGTGATGTCTGCTTTTTTTTTTTCTATAATTTTTAATGGACATTAACAGAGATTTTGGATTTTCATTCATTCATTGTTGCACTATTCTCTTTACCCTCCTCCCAGTTTGTTCTTGTCCAAATGCCACAGTGCTTGTCAAAGCCAGTTCTGATTAATCTTCTTTGTCAGTGTATCCTTTGCCATTCCCTATCACTCCTCCCTGAGAGAGACTTCACCCTGAGTCATAAGGAAAAGGGGACGGCGTATTCTCTTAGCTACTTCCTGCTGAAAAGGGACGCTGTGGGTTTCAGGGTGAAGATCTTCTCTCACTACTCTAAAGGGCCCCTTTGGCAGTAGGAAACACATAGACTATTACGGAGATTGATTTTGGAATTCAGATGCACTCTTATTGATTGTGCTTGGCTGTACATGTACATATCCTTCAAGATGTATCATGGGGGTGTTGCAACCTAGAAGACACAAATTTGACTAACAAGTTATAAATACATGAGTCCAAAAATTATGGAAAAGTAAAAGAAAAGATTCTTTCATTGTTTTACAAACCCTCCCCCAGGTCCCCTCCACCATGCAGCCCTCGCTCTAGTCTCCTGTGATGACAGAAATACCCAGTTACATCTCTCTTTTAGACGGTTCTCTCCCTCCTCTGCTTCAGTGCAGTATACATTATTGAACCCATCTTACTCAGTGTCTCCCTAACCCCAAGGACAGTCCCATTCTACAACAGTGGCATCATGTAATATTTGTCCTTTTGTGACTGGGATATTTCACTCAGCATAATGTTCTCCAGAGTCAACCATTTTGAATAATATTGCATGAGTTCCTTGTTTTTTAATGCAGCATAGTATTCCATTGTGCGAATATACCACAGCTTCTCTAGCCATTCGTTTGTTGATGGGCACTTAGGTTGTTTCCAACTCCTTGCTATTGTGAACAAAGCTGCAATAAACATGGGTGTGCATATATCTGCTTGGATGTCAGCTATGGTCTCTTAAGGGTATATTCCCAGTAGTGGAATTGCTGGGTCAAATGGTATCTCTATTTGCAACTTTTTGAGAAAGCGCCATACTGTGTCTGCTTTTGGATTTTTTTTTTATTTTAATGAACATTTACAGAGATTTTGGATTTTCATTCATTCATTGTTGCACTTTTTTTTTTTACCCCCTCTCCCAGTTCGCTCCTCTCTTTGAAAAGCAAAAGATAAAAATAACTTTTATAACTTATTAAAATGTATTTTTTTGCTTAGGTGTTATAAGAATTTTCTTATTCTTAATGATTATTTGTATATAAAGGCTTTTAATGGTTGAATAATATTGCAAGCTTTGGGTATGCTTTGCTGGTTTTAAAATTTTTCCATTACAAAAGAGGCTTTTATATACATTTTTGTCAATAAAGTGTGATTATTTCATTAAAAAAATCACAATTAATACCAAATTTTATTTAAAATAAATAAAATACTCCACACCCCCAAAAAAGAAATGCCAATTTACCCAGCTATCTGACTACTGGGAGTATAACCTAAAGAAAGCAGAGCTGTGACACACAGAGATGTATGCACACCCATATTTATTACTGTATTATTCACAATAGCTAAAAAGATGGAAACAGGGCAAATTCCTGCCAACAAAGGAATAAAAATATTGTGGTATATTCACATAATGGAATATTACACAGCACTGAAAAGCAAAACATTTGTAAAACATTACACCTTTGGATGAGTCTCGAAGACATTATGCTGAGTGAAAGTTCTCAGTTACAAAAGGATAAATACTGCATAATACTACTGTTATAAAATCAAATTGACCATGGGGAGGTAGGGGGTGGAACAGGAAAAGAGTGGATAGATGGTGAACCCTGCACTGTAACAGATGAGGGGAAGGACTGTCTGAAAGCAATACATGATTAGGCATTATTTGTGTGACAATTAACACTCGGGAACAAGAGGTGCATTACAAAGTGGACTGGGGAGCGGGAGGGGATGAGGAAGAGGAAGGAGCACAATGTGTAACAATGAATGAATGAATAAAAACCCAATCTTTTTGTAAACTTTTGTTAAAATCACAATAAAAGGTAAGGGGGAAGAAAAAAGATAAAGTGGGTACACTGGCCCCTTTCTCATAAGGAAGATCAACAAGATGACATGTCAAATTCTTAGCACATGTTACTCTTTGAAGAATGTTTGTAGTGAAAGGGGGCAAAAAACAACAGCGATGATGTTAAACTATGTGGAAAGTGATGTCTTTCTTTCTTCCCACATGGGAGTTATTTGTCCATATTTAAACAGAAAATAAATGCTATCTCCAGGGAGAGAGAGAGATCAAAGAACTTGGAGAGGAAATGTTATCTTCATCAAAGACCAAAATTGGTGCAAATGAAAGATTTAAAGAGCTGTGACTATAAACAGACTTCCTATCTTAGTGACTTACTATCAATTATAAACTCAAATTGACATTTTCCTTCAAAGCAAATAAGATACATTGGAAGGTTAGACTTATCCTAACAGTTTTGCCAATACATCCTATACTGTTTAAACCATTTTTCCAAATGAATTATAAACTACACTGACAAAAGGTGCCTTCCTGTGACACACCATTTTTTTAATCAAAATATGTACTTAGCTGTCCAGGCAACCTATGTGAGCCAATGTTTGACCACTTCTACACAAATCAATCCTCAAATTATAAATACTGGCACCACAGTGGATATTCCTTGAAGTGTGACAGACATGTAGTTAAGTGAGTTTTAAGACCTGAATGTGAAAGAAAACACTCTGATTTCAAATGGAAAATCAACTCTGCTGGCATAAATCCTCAGATTTCAAACTAACCAAACTTTCCAGTATAACCTTAAAGAGAAATCTATGCTATGCATTAATAATTTCTCACACATGTTTGCAATTAGCCCTAATTAACTCTTCTTACTTGCACAAAGGTGAAAATTTCAGGAGTGTATTAAAATTGAATTCTACTCAGCAATTTCAAAATAAGTAACCAATTTAAACACATTTCGCTTGCCCCCTCATTATGTCTTAGATCTCAGAATATACAAGAAAGAAATAGATGTGATTTTCAAATGCTTATTTTAAAGAATAAGCACTCATTCCCCTCAAGTCACTTCCAACTCATAGTAATTCTGTCAGGTAAAGTCACCTGCCCATGAAGTTACCAAGGTTTTTTGCATCTTTATGGAAGCAGAATGCCACAGTCTTCTATAGACTGGCTGGTGGGTTTGAACTGCAGGTCTCTTTATTAACACCTAAATTCTTGAATGGTAGCATCCCAAGGGCTCCACAACATAAGGAATAGAAGTAAACAGTGATTTGAAAATGCATAGTAATCTATTCACATTACATCATATTTTCAAGAAAGGAAGGAAGAAGAGCAAAGGGCATAAAGGTCTTCTTTAAAGATTCACCCCAATTTAAGATTTCTCAGAGGGTCTAGCAAAAGGTCCCCTTGTTAAAATGAGATCTTTAAAATGAGCCCCTCAGTGAACATGGACCAAGAATTGGTCAGTGCATAACCTTGAGCTCGCAGTCAATGCAATTCTTTATTCACCTTTTGACTGCATTTTGTGTTATCACAGTTTACAGTTAAATGGTAAACTCTATTTTATTTGGAGTTGAAAATCTAGGATAAATACGAAGATGCTGAAAAACAAGACTCCCTTGGAACTTGGACTCTGAGAAGCAGGTGTGTTCCCAGGCCACAAAGAGGAAGTTGCACTTTGTTGTGAGTCTTCTTAGTCACAGAGAACCCTTGACCCAATTCTGAGAGATGCTATCTGCTCAGTTATTGCCTAACATGGTGCCTTGGTTGGTGTAGTGCTCAGTAGGTATCTGTTAGTAGGGAGTTCTGGTGGCCTAATGGTAAGAGTCTGTGCTGCAATCCCTAAGGCACGCGGCTTGTGGGAGAAGGAGGCGCAATCCCCTCCCCTGTGATTACTGCCTCTAAAAACCTGCTGGAGGAGAAGCTACGGTCAGTTTCCAACTTGATGGTACCCAACAACAAGTTTGATGTTAAGCAGTATGTCTTCCCTTCCTTTGGTAACAAGACACTAAGGGAGAGGACTGATTGCCCTCTATAGCTGATAAAACGATGAAATCTGTAATTGGATCATTTGACCTTGACATTATGAAAAAAGGTCTCAGTTATGCTATGTTATTCTTATAAAAGGCTCAGAGTATAGATTATTACCTATGACTGAATACACAATTATATGCATATTATACATAAAAGCATAATTAATATATGTATACATGTAAACATGTGTTGTTATGTGCCGTTGAGTCTCCTGTGACTCATAGCAACCCTATGTACAACAGCCCTGAACCCTGTTCTATCCTGTGCTAATCGTGTTGTCTCTGACACACCTACCCTCTTTGCACTACATAAACTGATTATATACATAAGAGGAGCCCTGGTAGCATAGTATGTAATGTGTCTGGTTGCTAATCAAGACAATGGTTTGGATCTACTGGTCTCCCCCCATGGGAGAGAAATTGACAGTCTATTTCCATAAAGATTGACAGGCTCAGAAACCTGATGGAGGGTCACTATGGGTCAGAATCTACTCAACAGCGTTGAGTTTGGGGTCTGTGCGTATATCCGAGTAACTACAGTGGCTTGTATGTTGTTATGTTGTTAAAAGCCTCTAACTGATATTTTAAATGTCACTCACGGTGGCCAGATTTCAGCTAAACTTTCAGACAAGAATAAAAGGAAGAAAGGTCTAGTGATCTTCTCAAAATTAACCAATGAAAATGCTATAGATGACAACAGACTATCATGTGACATGGTGCTAGAAGGCGAAGGTCATTTGTTGGACTTGCTTACTCACTCATTGCTGTCCAGTTGTAACCAATGCATAGGAGATCCTCCCATGGGCTTTTTAAGGCTGTAAACTATATGAAAGGAGATAGCCCATCTTTCTTCTAAGGAGCTGCTGGTAGATTTGAACAGCCAAAGGGTCTTTGTATCTCGGTTAACAGTGAAATTCCATAACTCTGTTATCAGAGCTCTCTCCTATGTTGGAAGACACTCCAAATATTCAATGTCTGCAACAACTGCCTCAAGTATAACACAAATCATGAAGATCTGACAGGATAGGGCAGTGTCTTTTTCCATTTTAACATAAAGTCACCATGAGTCAGAGCCAACTGTAAAGTAGCTCACATTTACTCACACGCATACACTCGTATTATTCACGCATTGCGTATGCTGTCGTTGTTAGTTGCCATCCGGTTGGCTGGCTCTGACTCATAATGACCTTATTTATAGCAGTAAGAAATGTTGCCCAGGCCTGCATGAGCCTCTCAGACATATCTGAATGCCTTGTTGTAGCTGCTATATTAATGCACCGTGTGGAAGGTTTCTTCTGTTCTCTGACCTTCTACTTGATCATCTTGCCCGTTTCTAGGAATTGGCTTTTCTTGAGGTTGTGCTCAATATAAGTGAATATTCACTTTTACAAAGTTTCACCATCTTCACTTTTACAAAGCATTTAGACTGTTTTTCCTCAAGATTGATGTGCTTGTTTTTCCTGAACTTTGTGGAATATTCGATATTCTTCACCAATTTGCTGATTCTTCTTAGTGTTTCTTTTTCCTTGTCAAGCTTTCATATGCATGTGAGTTGACGGAAAATAGCATAAATAGATATTTATAGGCCTATTATTTAAAAGTGTACTCAGTCAAAGATCACTATATCGGTTTCCTTATTGTGTTGAATGTGTGCTTGATTCTTCCTTAAACAGATATCAAGATCTTCCTAAACAGATATCAAAAACGATGTTTTCTACTTTTTACACATAATGATCAGTAGAATGAAAAAGAATGATAAAAATTATAAGCTATCGCAAGAACATGGAAACAGCCCAAATGTCAGCCACAACTGAATGGATTGAGAAATTGTAGTACGTTTATGCAATGGAATACTAAGCAGCACTCAGGAGCAATAATTTTGAAAAATACGAAATAATTTAGGACAGACACAGGAGCATCATGCTGAGTGAACTAACTTAGTCATGTAAGGACAACTATGACATAAGACCATTATTGTAAAAATAGAAAGATAACTAGTAAAACATGTATGGGAACCCAGGCAGGAAAGGAGTGGTCGTGGAGGGGGAAAGGATAGGTAGAAGTGAAAACTAAGGGTTGCACAGTTCGGTGGGTGGAGGGAGGTGGTGAAAGGAATGGGAAGGATCAGAGTGAAAGGACAGGGTAATGATGGACAAGGTCCAATGGTGATTGATTTTATAAAACATAATGCATGGGGATGATTGTATGAAACACAAGATGAATAAAGTATAGTGTAAAATACAATGTATATGAACTGTGTAAGCAAACAAGTATAGAAAAAGAGGGGGGAAATGCTAAGCCTTGCTTAATCTTCTGTTTTATAATTAGTCAGATATTATAACCATATTCCCAAATATCTTGGATATGTAATGTCTTCACTTGAAAAAGTTATCTAGAGAGCGATGCAGCACGAGAACGCCCCTGCCAGATGGGAGAATGCCACCGCCAGACAGCGTCCCACCGTGAGAGGGGCCAGGAAGAGACCCGGGAAGAACAACAGCCAGCCACCTACCGCCAGAACTCCAGAGGAGCGAAGACTGTGAGACCCCAGAGGAACGAAGACTACCCAACACTGTGTGACCCCCCTGCAAACCACACCTGTGTAAACCTTAACACACAGGGTGCTGCTGCATAAACCCCCAGCAGTGCCCAAGCCCTGCCCCCACCTCTTGGTGATAGTGTCCAAGCCCTGCGCTCCTTACCCCCTAGTACCTTCCTTTCCTCCCCTTCCCCCACCCCCCTTGCAGCTCCACAACCACACATCTCAACGCCCACCACAGCCCTGTGACCTCAGGGCACCACCTTGGATCC
>NW_006399851.1:5372134-5380395 GCF_000299155.1 Elephantulus edwardii
CAATGACAGACACATAGATCAATGGAATCGAATTGAGAATCCAGAGATCAACCCATCTATCTATGGTCAACTGATCTTTGACAAGAGTCAGCCATAGTTTATTATGATCTACATAGTCAAATGCCTTTGCATAGTCAATGAAACACAGATCGACATTCCTCTGGTATTCCCTGCTTTCAGCCACGATCCATCTAACATCAGCTACAATATCTCTAGTACTTATGGAAATATTTCAGTGTTAACTAATTCTCCTGCTATAGTGATTTTGTGTCACTATGAATGGTGTCTCACTCATTGTTAGAAAGACAATCTCAAGTTCTATCCTGAAGGCCAATGTTGTGAGTGAAATTATCCATATGAACACAAGGAAGACCTGTTAATATGACTATTATTCAAATATATGATTCTACAGCTCTGGTGGTCTAGCAGTAAGAAACTACACTGCAGTCCTAAAGGCATTTGGTTCAAATCCATCAGCTGCTCCATGGGAGAAAGATGGGCTATCTCCTTCCATGTGATTAACTCCCCCTGAAAACCTGCTGAATGGTCAGCTGTGGGTCAGTTCTGACTTGATGGTAAACAACAATAACTAAAGCCAAAGAGGAGGAATTTGAAGATTTTTATCAAGTTTAGCAGCCCTAAATTAGCCAAACATGAAATCAAGATGCATTAATGATAAATGGTGCTTGGAATGCAAAAGTTGGAAACAATAAAAGAAGGATAACTGGAAAGTATGGACTTGGTGACAGAAATGAGGCTGAAAATAGAATGACTGAATTTTGTAAGTTAATGATTTATTCATTGTAAACACCATTTAAAAAAAAACCCAAACCTCACAGTAATTTTACACATGGTCCTCACTAGATGGACTACACAGGAATCAGATTGACTATATCTATGGAAGAAATCATTGGAGAAGTTCACTATCAGCAGTCCAAACTAGACCAGGCACTGAGTTTAGAACATCAGTTACTTATGTGTGCCAAGTTCAAAGTGAAGCTGAAGAAAATTGAAAGAAGTCCATGAGAACCAAGATTGACTGACTGATTTATATTATACTAGTTTATTTACAAAATACAAATATATTATTTCCAAAACAGATTCTTCCAATGATTTGACCTTGAGTCTATCCCACTTGAATTTAGAAATCATTTTAAGAATAAATTTGAAACACCAGTTAAATTTCAAACACCAGTGATTGAAGATCATTTGAGTGTGGGAGAATATTAAGGATGTCATCCATGAAAAGAGCTAAATGTCACTAAAAAGTTTTAGTGTCTACAAGAAGGCATTTGACTATGTGAATCACAATAATTTATGGACAGCATTGAGAAGAATGGAATCTCAGGGCACTTATTTGTGCTCATTTTAAACCTGTGCATATCCACGGTCATACTATACTGAATGCACACAATCTTGCCTGAACCTTGTGCGTGGACAAAGAAGGAATCATTAAAACAGACCAACGGAATACTGCACAGTTTAAAATCAGGGAAGGTGTGCATCAAGGATGTATGTCCTGGTGCCTTAATAGTAAGAAGTGTCACTAATAAATCCAAGGCACAGAGTTAGAAACTACATTCACCAGCTGTTCTGCTTGAGAAAGGTGAGAAATATTCTCCTGAGTGATTAATTGACTTTGAAAACCCACTGGAGGATTAGTTATGAGTTCATTCAGACTTGGTGGTACATGACAACAATTCTATATGTATGCTTAGCAAGCAATTGGAGAAGCTAGACTATACGAAGAACAATGTGGCATCAAGATTTGAGGACGACTCATCAATAACCTGGGCTTGCTGTGATGCTGAACCTTGTGCCATTGGGATGTCAAATGTTATAACAGTTACCCATGGTGGACAATGTTTGGTGGGGCTCCCAGTTTAAGACAGGTTTGGAAGCAGGAGCAGCATCCACTTCCTAAACAACATGGCTCTGGAAACCCTATGAACGTTGATAAATGTCGATGGTTATAGAAAGACTTCCGGCCTTTTGCTCATAGGGTCACTATGAGTCGTGCTCAACTAGAAGGCAATCAACAACAACATCAATAACCTGGGTTATGCAGCTTACACAACCTTGTTTGCAGGAAGAGGACTTGAAGCACTTTTATAAGATCAAAGATTACATACAGCCTTCAAGATAGAGTACATCTAAACATCAAGATGGATGAATAGGTAAAAATATGATAAATGGAAAAAAGGCTGAAGTTGTTAAAAATTTCTTTTCACTTGAATTCACAATCAACGTTCACGGTAGATGTTATTGTTATGTGCTGTCGATTCACCTGCAACTCATAGCGACCCTATGTACATTAGCTCTGAAGCCTGCCCTGTCCTGAGCCAGTTTCACGGACTCTGACACATCAATCCCCATTACCCCAATTTACTGCATCAATCCATCTCATCAGGGATTTCCCTATCCTGTTCTGTTCCTCCACCCTTCTGAGCATGATGTCCTTCTCCAAAGACCAGTCCCTCTTAGCCATGTGCCCAAAATATGGGAGATAGAGCTTCAAAATCCTAGCCTTTGAGGAAAAACTTGGTTTCACCCTCTACAAAACAGACCTATTTGTTTTCTTGGTGGTCTATAGTATGCTCAAGACTCTTCACCAGCACAACTCATCCTTAGTCATTGTGCAGTTCTCTGACGCATAGTAAGTAATTGTGAAGACTATGGCCTGGATCAGGCATACCTTAGTCTCTAGACTGATATCATTGCTTCTCAGGATTCTGGAAAGGTCCCTGACAGCAGATTTACCTAGTGCAATTTATTCTTTGATGTCCTGACTGCTGGCAAAAGCGTTGATTGTGGAGCCGAGCAAGTTGTAACTGTTAACAACCTCAATCTCTTCTCCATCCATCATGGCACTGCCAATTGGCCCAGTGGTGAGAATCTTTGTCTTCTTGATGTTAAGCTTCAATCCATATTGAAGACTACAGTCCTTTACGTTCTGCAGCAAGCGCTTTAGGTTCACCTCAGTTTCAGCAAGCAAGGTTGTGTCATCTGCATAACAGAGGGTGTTGATGAGTAGCAGTGAAGAAATCAAGACACCTTGCACTGGGCAAATTTGCTTTTGAGGATTTCTTTAAGGTGTTAAAAGAACAAGGATATCAATTTAAAGATTACTAAGGTGTGTTTGATCCAAACCATGGTATTTTCAAATGTTTTTTATGTGTATAGGGAAGTTGGACAAGGAATAAGGAAAACTGAAGAATTATTGATGCCTTTGAATTTTAGTATTGGTGAAGAATACTCAGTAATTCATGGACTGCCAAAAGAACAAAGAAATCTGTCTTGGAGGAAGTACAACTAGGGTGCTCCTGAGAGCAAAGATGATGAAATTTCACCTCATTTATTTTGGGCATATTGTCAGAAGACCCTTTCTTAGCACTTGGGGGAAAAATCATGCTGTGAAAGATGGAGGGTCAATGAAAGAGAGGAAGACCTTCCACAAGATGGACCGACACAGTGACTGCAAAAGATGGCCTTAAGGTTGGTGGAGACTGTCAATATGAGAAGGGTTGGGAAAGGCTTCAATCTCTTGTTCATAGGGTTGCTTGATCGCTCCTACCAAAACCAACAAGAACACAAAACTATTCCATGGCGTTTAAGCACTAGGCTGCTAAGCAAAGATAAGATGAATTGATAAAATATTAAAGCCTCATTTAAGTCAGATATCCTACAATCTTAACGAACATAATTAAGCCTACATTCCGGGAGGAACAGAGTACGCTCTCCATTGTACAAATGTTGATTCATTTCTACTTATGATGCTAAAGTCTCCCTTTCTGGACATCAAAAGGTCTGATCTCTCTATATTTATACAAATATATATATTTAGAAGGGTTTAGAAGCGGTCGTGGTACTAGGGATATTGTAGCTGATGTTAGACGGATCTTGGCTGAAAGCAGGGAATACCAGAGGAATGTCTATCTGTGTTTCATTGACTATGCAAAGGCATTTGACTGTGTAGATCATAATAAACTATGGCTGACTCTGAGAAGAATGGGAATCCCAGAACACTTGATTGTTCTAATGCGAAACTTATACTTGGACCAGGAGGCAGTCGTCAGAACAGAGCAAGGGAACACTGCATGGTTCAAAACTGGGAAGGGAGTACGCCAGGGATGCATCCTATCTCCATACCTTTTCAACCTATATGCAGAACAGATTATCCGGGAGGCTGGGCTCTATGAGGAGAAATGCCGGGTCAAGATTGGTGGATGATTTATCAACAATCTGCGTTATGCGGATGACACAACCCTGCTTGCTGAAACTGAAGAGGACCTGAAGCGCCTGCTGCAGAGTGTCAAGGACTGCAGCCTACAATATGGATTGAGGCTCAATGTCAAGAAGACTAAGATTCTCACCACTGGACCAATTGGCAGCATCAGTATGGATGGTGAAGGGATTGAGATTGTACACAGCTTTAGTTTGCCACAGTCAACAGTCGTGGCACCAGTAGCCAGGAAATTAAAAGGCGCATTGCCATGCGAAAGTCTGCTGTTAGGGACCTCTCCAAAGTACTGAAGAGCAATGGTGTGTCTCTGGAGACTAAGGTGCATCTGATACAGGCCATGGTCTTCACAATCACTTGTTATGCATCAGAGAGTTGGACAATGACCAAGGAGGACAGAAGGATAATTGATGCCTTTGAGCTGTGGTGCTGGAGAAGAGTGTTGAGAATACCATGGACTGCTAGGAAAACAAACAAATTTGTCCTGGAAAGGGTTAAACCGGGTGGCTCCTTGGAGGCAATGATTCTGAGGCTCTGTCTAACATACTTTGGACATGTTTTGAGGAGAGACCGGTCCTTGGAGACGGACATCATGCTTGGGAGGGTGGAGAGACAGCGCAGGAGAGGAAGGCCCTTTATGAGGTGGATTGATTCAGTGACTGGGATAATTGGGAAGGGAGTGTCAGAGACAGTGCGATTGGCACAGGACAGAGCGGAGTTTAGGGCTGTTGTACATAGGGTCGCTATGAGTCGCAAGCGACTCGACGGCACATAACAACAGCAACAACATATATATTTATATATGATGATGTTGTCCCTCCTGACATTATAAATACCAGTGGCAGAGTTTCCAGGATCATAGCAACATTCAAGCCACCATACAAAATAATAAGCTGACAGACGATTGACATAGTGACTGAGCAGGGGCAGGATCAAGTCTGGTTTTATTCTGTTGTACATAGAACCACTATGTACTTTTGTGACTTGTGCTTTGCTGTGATGTTAGAAGTAATGCTAGCAGAATCTCAAATAATAGGTATCAGTCCACCTGTGGTAGACAGGCTTTACTAGTCCTTCCAAAATAAGAAAACTAGGAAGAAAGTCCTATCAATGTAAATAAACAACAACAACAAAACCCCTCTCTGTGGATGATAATATAGTGTGTTAGAGAGGACTAGAAGGCACTCAAACTACATAGTTACAGAAAACAGAAAAATAAGCGTGAGCATACTAGGATGCTGAAGATGGCACAGGACAGGGCAATGTTTGTGTTCTTCCTGCTGTGACACAGCAAACAAGAATTACATATAAATAAATGTACAATTCTCTTATACTTTTTAAAGTGGTAAGAACACCAAGAATTCATTTTACAGGTGATACAACACTCCTGTACTCTGACAAACATACCTGATGATTTGGGTACAGTAGAAACTTCTTTACTAGCTTTTCTAACGTTTCTTTTCAGGAGAATAAGAAAAAACAATCTTCAGCTTGAAACTAAACAAGAAGTAAGATCTAGTGAAAGTTCAAAGAAAATGACTGCATTATCAGGTGACCACAGATGGTCACTGGAGGCTAAATCGTTGCTACAAAGGGGAAGAGATGCCCCAGAAAACTCACTAGAGTCTCAACTGAGTCCCAAGTGGAAGGTACACAACATTTTTAAGTGACTTCAAAATATACTGTGCAAGTGGCGACCTCTCTGGGTCACCTGAGCAACCGGGGTGAGGGAGGGAACCAAACTCAAGTTTCAAGGGGAACTCTGGTGGTCTAGTGTTTAGAAGCTGCAATTCCAAAGCCATGAGGTTCAAATCCACTAGCTGCTCTGTGAGAGAAGGATATAGGCAAACCCCTCCTTTGTGATTTACTGCCTCTGAAAACCTGCTGGAGGGTCAGCTATGGGTTTGTTCTGACTCCATGGCACATAACAACAAAAGAAGTTGTTATGTGCCATCAAGTCATCTGTGACTCAGTGACCCTATGTACAACAGCCCTAAATCCTGCCCTATCCTGTGCCAGTCTTATTGTCTCTGACACACCTAATCCAATTACCCTAATCATTGAATCAATCCATCTTGAGGGTCTTCCTCTCCTGCGCTGTCCCTCCACCCTATCAAGCATGACGTCTTTCTCCAAGGACTGGTCTCACCTTGCAACATGTCCAAGGTATGTCAAACGAAGCTTCAGAATTATTGCCTCCAAGAAATCTAGTCTCACCCTCTCTAGGACGAACCTGTTTGTTCTCCTAGCAGTCCATGGTATATTCAGTATGTTCTCCAGCACCACAGCTCAAAGGCATCAATTCTCCTGTCATCCCTAGTTATTGTTCAACTTTCTGATGCATAGAAAGTAATTGCAAAAGTATGGCCTGGAGCAGACACACCTCTTAAGTTTCCAGACTTATGTCATTGCTGTATAGCACTCTAGAGAGGTCTCTAACAGCAGACTTTTGCAAAGCAATTCGTCTTTTAGTTTCTTGGCTGCTGGTACTAAAAGTGTTGATTGTGGTGTCAAGCAAACGAAAGCTCTTAAGAATTTCAATCTCTTCACCATCTATCATGATGCTGTCAATTGGCCCAGTGGTTAGAATCTTTGTTTGTTTGTTTTTTATGTTTAGCTTCAATCCATATTGAAGGCTGCAGTTCTTGACCTTCGGCAGCAAGTGCTTCAGATCCTCCTCAGTTTCAGCAAGCAAGGTTGTGTCATCTGCATAACGCAGATTGTTGAGTCTTCCTCCAATCCTGATGCCACATTCCTTCCTCCTCATAGAGCCCAGCCTCCCAGATAATCTGTTCTGCATATATATTGAAAAGGTATGGAGACAGGACACATCCCTGGCATACACCCTTTCCAATTCTGAACCATGCAGTGTTTTCTCTGTTCCGAAGACTGCCTCTTGGTCCAAGTATAGGTTTCGCATTAGCACAATCAAGTGTTCTGGGATTCCCATTCTTCTCAGCCACAATTTGTTGTGATCCACAAAGTCAAATGCCTTTGTATAGTCAATGAAACACAGATAGGCATTCCTGTGGTAAACATTCACGCCTTTAAAAAGTTGTCTGGAAAACATCCTTATGCAAAACCTTTTTATTCGAAGAGGATGGTCTGACCTGTCACAGACTCCCATCCGCCAAGTCTAGAAGAGTTACGCTGAGGTATCTCAGGCCTGACCCTTCAGCTCTGAAGTCAGCAGTGCAACGCGTGGTACACTGCACGCTGCCAACCAAGAGGTCGGCCAGGTGCAAACCCGCTCCTCTCCCAGGGCGCGCACCCGAGATCTGGGGAGGGGAGGGCGTGGAGGTGGCTCCTTCGGAGCATCCAATCGGCAGCGAGGCTCGGCAGTGGTGCTAGTGACGTCCCCAGCGCCTTTCCCCGCCCCACTGCGGGAGGACGCTTTGCGTCGTCGGCAGAGCCAGCCCAAGTGGGAGGCGAGGGGGAGGAGGAGGGTTGCAGAACCCGCCGGCTGTCGGAGGGCGGCAGAGCATGGAGTGAGCATGCGCAGCGGGCTCCGGGCTCTAGGGGCACCGGGGGTGGGGCCCCCACGCGCGCGCGCGCGCGCACGATCTTCCCGGCGGCGGCTGAGGGTGGAGGGGGCGGTTCCTCAAGTGTCAGCAGCCGGAGGGCGGGTAGGCGGGCGGCAGGTGCCGCCGCGGCCGCTGCCGCAACCTCCTCCTTCCCCCGGTTCTCCTCGTCCTTTGCCGGCAATGATCCGGGCCCCACCAGGAGCTACACCTGCTCGCAGCCCATCACCTCCAGCCTCCGGGCCCGACTTAGGCCTGCTCATCGGCCCGGCCCCCGCGGCGCGGTGCGGCCGCTGAGAGGGAGCTGCGGCGGCCTCCTTCATCCGGAGTCCGCGCTCGGGGGCCGTGCGGGGAGAGCGCCGACCCCTCCCCACCCCTCTCCCGACCGCTGTCCTCAATGTCTCCCCGGCGGGGAGGGGGCTGCCTTGGAGACGCGCTGAGCGGCGCCCGCCGGAGGCCCATCGGCAGCAGCAGCAGCGCCCGGCCCGGCGCCCCGCAGC
>NW_006399851.1:5380577-5399832 GCF_000299155.1 Elephantulus edwardii
TTGATGGTCCGGTAGGGACGCGATGCGGTGCCGCCCCTCGCCGCCAGGCTCCGGGAGGAGCAGGGATGGGCGCCTGGCTGCTTCCACGGAGCGTGCGCCGCTCAGGAGCGCGAGGCCCTGGTCCCCAGGAGAAAGATGCCCAAGGTGCCTATCTGCTCCCCTCGGGAGGGTTTCCCGGGGCGCCAGGTCACCCCCTCCCGAGCTCTCGGGCCCCGGTTTACTGGGCGAGACCGGACCCCCCCTCCCGCCCGCGCGCTCGGCGGCCCTGCCCCGTAGTACGCGCGGAGTAGCCTTAGAACCGAGATTTAAGCGCTGTTGGCTTTTATTTCAGGCTCCCACCTCGCTCCCTCCACCCTTAATGCACAGGACGCATCTTGCTGCTTAGAGATTTTGTTGGTTTAGCGCTACCCACCCTGGCAAACCTAAAACTGGATGCAAGACTTACATTTTCTGCTCAGAACGATCAATGCACTTCAACCATTAATCACCCCCCCACCCCCCCGATGTTAAATTAAGTGCAGTGGGTGAATGTGTTCTAAGCATTTTAGTTTTTAATAGTCTGTCTTCCACTTCATCCGTATCCTTTTGTTTATCTCTCCCGTCGGGCTAAAGTTGTTCCGCTTTTATTATTTTGTTACATCCTCTTTTGTTACATTCAATAATTTTGTGTATTTCCCTTCATCCTTTTCAGTCTTTCGGGAGTTAGATTTAATTACATTTTGATAATTAACGTAAGTTTCTTGTTGAGAAAGTTAGCAGGGATGCACATTTATAGAAAATCTGTAGATTTGCTTTGGAAAGTAACTTCTAGTTTTGTTAAGGTGGGCATTATATTCTCTTTTGAATTCAGAGTTGGGAAAAACTAATCTCAAATGAGTAGGGTTCACAAGAGGGATTCATTTGCAAATTGTTAGTACACAGAAAATTTTCTTTCTAATACAGTATAGAGTTCAACACTTAAAGGTAGGTGTGGGAGATAGGGGAAAAATGATGGAAATTATTGTACTTACTAACACGACTTTAAGGAAATTGCTTTCCTTGAATGTAAAAACGATAAAATTAATATGTCTCTCACTGATTCGTGGTGGTCTCTTTTTACAATTTTAATTTCTTTCTGTTGGCCTCTTTTTTAAACTGTTTAACTAGGAGCAAATTGACTTAACATAATGTCTGCAGATAAGGTAAGGAAAATGCTTTTCTAGTTCTTAAACTGAATTGACCCAAAGATCATTTCATGATCCAGTTGAATTTTGAGATGGGTAGATTGGTATTTCATATATATAGATTTCTGGTTTGTGGTTTCAAATCTTAGATTAATTATATTTGGTATGAAATGGAAAGTAAGGATTTAATAATGTAAAGCATTATACTACTGCTCCAACAGCGTGGATGTGAATCAGCCAGGGGCTTAGTTGGGCAAAGATGGGCATTCTACTCTTTTGTGACTTACAGAAGCCTCTGAAAATCCACTGGAGGGTCAATTTTAAGTCAGTTATGACTTATAAAACCTATATGTCTCAAAGGCATATAATAACATTTACATGTTAAGGATTGACTTAGCTCATTATAAACATACAAATAAAAAAATGGATACTTAGGGGGAAAAACTCTGGGAACTATGGAGTCAAATGCAAGTTATTACCTTTTTGTAAATTTACTTGTGTTATAAAACGTGTGTGTGTGTGTGTGTGTGTGTGTGTGTGTGTGTGTGTGTATTTTTATTTATTTATTTATTTAAGAATCTCACTGTTTTAGGGAGCTCTGGTGGCATATTCCATAGGGAGTGCTGACCCAAAACGCAGGCTTCTGTGGCGTTTGGAATCCACCAGTCACTCCAGTGGAGAAAGATAGATAATCTTCCCTCATGTGATTGAGATCTTTGGAAATCTGCTGGAGGGTCAGCTGTGAGTAGGTTCTGACTCCACAGCACTGCTTCAATTCATCTTATCCAGGGTCTTCCTCTTCTACTCTCACCCTCCATCATTCCAACCATAATGCTCTTCTCCAAGGACTGGTCTCTCCTAGCAACATGCCCAAAGTATATTTGCTCCAAGGAGCAACCTGGTTTTACCCTCTCTAAGATAGATCTGTTTATTCTTTTGGCAGTCGATGATATGTTCAATACTCTTCTTTAGCACCATGACTCAAAGACTTGATTCCTCTTATGTTATCTTTAGTCATTGTCCCCCTCTTTGATGCATAGCAAGAAATTGAGAGCACCATGGCCTAGATCAGTTGCACCATAGTCTTTATAGTGACACCATTACTCCTTTGCACTCTGGAGAGGTCTCTGACAGCATACTTTCCAGAGCACTATGTCTTTTTTTGAATTCTATTTGTCATTAAAGAAGATTCTTTCTATTTGTTATTAAATTGCATAAGGAAGCAATTTAAAAAATGCATCCTTAGCAAGTGAGTGTATTACATATCACTTCTAAAAAGCAGAGTTTTAAAGTGGTGACATTTGGATCTGGTTCATTATGACCTAAATGGCTGTGACCTTGATGATGTGTGCTTATATAGTGTGGTCATAAGTCAAAAGATACTACCCTATATTGCATTCTTAGAACTTAGTCTGAGAAAAATAAGCAGATGTGATTCTTACATTTTCAGCAAGGCTCAAACTCAAAGCTCACTGTCTTCAAATTGATTCTGAGGTACAGTGACCCTGCACTGTAAATTAAGGGAGGAGACTGCCCATCTTTCTCCCTAAGAACATACCAATGTATGTTCAAACTGTTGGAGATATGAAGCCTTGGGGTTAGCTGTGCACCTGCTATGAACTATGCCACCAGATCGGCCTTTTTATTGAGTACCTGTTTTGTGTCAGAGGCATTTTACATACATTATTTCTAAATTTTAGTATAACTCTTTAAAGTAGATTTACAGACAAAATGTTCAGAGAAGTGAATTAATTGTTCAAGATCATATAGCTAATAAATGGCTGCACTGTGTTTCAAACCCAAGCCTCTTCCTACAGAACTCCTGTTCTTTGTCACTTACTAAATTTCTTCAGTGACTTCTTTGACCCTTTTAGAGCAGTAATGCTAGTCAGTTCCGACTTCTGTGACCCCCATGTGTGTCAATAAAAACTTCAAAAACCTTAGCATTCACAGTGGTTTAAAAACCTTAGCATTCACAGTGGTTTAAAAACCTTAGCATTCACAGTTGAGTTTGCATTCACACTTGAGTTTGCAACTAATAGTTAACCATTTGTTTAACCCAGTAGTCTTAATCATAGGCAGCAGACAGTCCTCAAGTTATATCCAACCTGTAGTTCTAAATGAACCCTAAATTTAGAATACATGCAATTGGTCATAGTAACAGTAGATACTAACTTTGTAATACACAGCATAACATAGTTATTACTACTGTATTAGTAGTACAAAGATGTATTTGTGTGCCTGGAAGTGTTCAATTTCTTATGCATAGAAAGATGAACTATATTTGCTGAGACAGACATTTGACTAACTCACTAACTAGAACCATACTGGACTAATTTATGTGCATAATGGATTTATAGACAGATTTGGATTGGAATTAATCAATAATCAGAGGATTGCTTGTATATACTTGCTTCTCATTTGTACTGCTAGTGCATGCATTTTTTATTTATTTCTTTATTTTACAGCTTGGGAATAATCATTTATTCTTTTTTTAAAATACTAGTTTATTTACAGAATTTGAATACATTGATTTCAAGAGCGGATTATTCCAATTTGCCTCATCCCCTACTCTTTAAATTGTGTAATTTTATACTTTTATTTCATAATTTTTACTGTTTTTTCTAGATTCTCAATTTCTTGAAGTTGGTCTTAATCTTTAATTCCATTATCTTAATCTCTGAATTCTTAGGCCTTAACATTGCAGTACCTAGCACATGGTTGTTACTCAATATATGTTTAATTTGGATTTAAAAATAATACTTAGCAGTTGAATAAGTATTGTGCTTTGTATTGTTTTTCAGTCACATCTCTTGAAGTAAATGTGTTGTTAAATAGGTATACTATCAATATGCTCATGCGACCATAAAAAGTGCATAAGTAACTTTTATAAATAATAGATAAATACATTTGAAACAAGCACTTATGGATTGCATTATTTTGTGGAGTGCACTCTATGCTTTCATCGTTTTTAATTTAGTATTTTCAGTAATTATTTTTTTGAGAGATATATTTTACTAATATTAAAGAGTATATTAACCTGATTAGTCTGATAGCTAATAAGTGAAAAGTAATCATTTTTTAAAAAGTGATGATAATATACTATTAAGTGAAAAGGCATATTTTTCATAATAAACTTAGAAATTAAACAGATAATAGAAAGGAGCATCATGTTAGACCAGATTGACTTTGATTTAAGTAATGGCTGAAGATTTCATAGAAATCGAGTTCAGGGAATTCTGACTATTTAAGTGAAAGGGAGTAATAGTCTTATAGTTACGTTATTTTTTTTTATTCAGAATATATGTGGTATTACTATTTTCTTTGTTTCTTTCAGATAAAGTGGGAAAATGCATTTAACTTCCTATCTTTTGTAAATGACTTTTATATTCTTACATATGCAAGCTCTGATAGAAATAATTTTTCTTTCTTCTTTCTTTTATTGTGATCTGGGTGGCAGTTTAAGAGGCAAATCAGTTTTCCATTCAGCAGACTATACACATTTTCTTTTATGTCATTCATCGTAGTCCCCGTCTGGTAGCATCACTCATACCACCTTCTGCCTCTGTTTTCCTTTTCTGGTTCCCTTTCTTCTCCACCTCTTTCTTCCTATTGAATTTTGTCCATTGGCAAATCTTGCCTCCCCTGTGTTAAATATTTGATTATTCTGAGGTGTGCATGCCTTTCAGTGTTAGTCCTCTCTATAAATGCCACTATTGTTTGGCTGAAAATTGAGCCACGGGGATGGTTCTACCAGTAATGAATCTTTTTTATTATTTTGTATTTTATTTTTGTACCTACCTTGCACCATCTTCACCATCTTTGATGAGTTTCAGCCCATTGTTACAGTCTCTGTGCTTGTCCATCTTGTTGAGGGACTTCCTCTCTTTCTCTGATTTTCCACAAGTCCTAGCATGATGTTGTTTTTCTCTCACTCTATTCAGGAACTTCTCCTGGGATCCCTTTCAGAGTGGTCAGGAGTGGTATCTGTGCCTGTTGTTGTAAGGTGCTGCCAAGTTGATTCCAACCTTTCCTTATTTTCTACCATTCAGCATCTGCAATGCTAAAACCCATTGCTGTCACTATCTTTCATTAGGTCTGTAACTTTCCCCAGCATGATGTCTTTTTCTAAGGACTAGCACCTCCTGATAATATCTTAAAATATTATCAGGAGATATGAGGTGAAGTTTCACCATCCTTGACTGTAAGGAGCATCTTGGTGATATTTCTTCCAAGACAGAAATTATATTTTCTTTGATAGTTCGTTGTATACTTAACACTGTTAATTGTTAATATAACAGTTCAAAGACATCAATTCTTTTTTTTTCGTCCCGCTTTCACATACATAGGAAACAGTTGAAAATATTATGGTGCATCTTACTCTTTAAACTGATATCCTTGCTCTATAGCATTTTAAAGAGGTCCTTGACAACAGCTTTTTCCCAGTGAAAGATATCTTTTGATTTTTTGACTGCTGCTACCATATGTTTTGATTTGTGGATCCAAGTGAAAGGAAATCTTTTGAGAATTTCAGTCTTCTTTCCATCTATTACCCATTTATTTTCTAGCGTTTTCTTTTGGTCCATTGGTGAAGATTTTGGCTTTTATAATGTTAAATTGTAATCCATGTTAAAGGCTGTACTAGTCTTTGATCATCTTTGATGGTAACTAGCACCATTTAGTGCTTCAGGTTTTAAGGTTGTGGAATCTGAGATTTGTGTGATTCATTTGTCTTTCAGTATAAGTGTTTCTGCATCTTTGATTTTCTTTATTTTTTACAGAAGTAATTTATGTTATGTAATTTATAATTAAATTCTTAAACCTGTTGATATTTTAAAGCTACAAGTTACATAGTTGAATAATTTTAATTTTAGAAAGACCATGGTAACATTTGCATCTGCAAAATGATTGGGGTTAAATTGTTATTTAATGACAAAGGCAAGACTGAGAAAATGAAAAAAAAAGGAGTTGTTCCTGACTCTTAGTAGCACTATAGGACAGAACAGAATAGAGTTTGCAAGGCTGTTGTCAGGTGTGATTGAGTCCATTAAGACTAATGAACAGCAGATTTTAAACTTGTCCTACCCTGTAGCATCCTCATCGTGATGTGCTCAGCCCATTACTGCAGTCTCTCTGTCAATCCATTGTGTTGAATGTATTCCCCTCTATTGCTGACCCTCTACAGTTTCCAACATGATATCTTTTTTTCAAGGTGAAATCTCACCATCCTTGCCTCTAAGGAGCACCCTAGTTACTCTTCCTCCAAAACTGACCTGTTTGTTCTTTTAGCATCTGTGCGATATTCTGCATTCTTCAGCACAGTTCAAGAACATCTGTTCTTTTACCAGCCTTATTCATGGAGGAGTGGCATCCGCTTCTGTAATAGCTTGCCTTCAGAAACCCTATGAACTTGGAGAGAGGATGAGAGACACCCAAGCGTTGAGGACTCTCCTTCATAGTGTCCCTATGAGTTGCCTGCGACTCGATGGCACGTAACAACAACAACAACAATATTCATTGATAACTTTCAGATGAATAGGAAATAGTTGAAAATACCATGGCTTGGATGAGTGTTACTTTAAACTAACATCATTGCTCAGCATTTGGGAATGACTTTGACAGATTTTCTCAGAGTAGCACGTCTTTTGATTTCTTTACTGCCATACCCGTGGACATTGGTTGTGAATTAAAGTTAGATGAAATTATTGACAACTTCAGTCTTTTTTCCATCTGTTATAATGTTGCCTATCAGTCCAGTGGTGAGGATTTTTGTTTTCTTGGTGTTGAGATGTCATTTATATTGAAGGCTGTCGTCTTTGATTTTCAGCAGTACATACTTCAAATAAACAAGATTTGTTGTCTGCATAACCCAGATTAGATTGTTGATGAGTCTTTCTCAAATCCTGATGCCACGTTTTATTATATCGTTCAGCTTCTTCAATTATTTGCTCAGTAGACAGATTGAATATATATGGATGAACGATACAACCTTGACTTAGACTTTTCCAGATCCTAAGCCATGCTGTGTTCCCTTGTTCTGTGTGGACAACTGCTTCTTGGTCTACGTATAGGTTTCTTATGACAAAGTTAAGTGTTTTAATGTTCCCATTCTTCTCAAGGTTATCCATAGTTTTTATGACCTACATAGTCAAATCTACCATAGTCTCAAAGGGATGAGGTTCGTCCACCAGCTTGTCCGCTGGACAAAGATGGGTATTCTTCTCCCATGTGATTTATTGCCTTTAAACTCCACTAGAGGCATTAGGGAGCTCTGGTAAAAGCCTGCACTATAATCCCTGAAATCCACTAGAGGGTCAGCTGTGGGTCAGTTCCCACTCCAAGGTCCATAACAACAACAAAGTCAGATGCCCTTGCATAGTCACATAACACAAGTAAACATCTTTTTGACATTCTCTTGATTTTTGTCCAAGCAGTAATATTCCTCCAGCTACAGCCTCTTCTGAATTCAGCTTGAATTTCCTATAGTTCCCTTTTGATGTAGTGTTCTAGCTATTTTTAATAATTTTCAGCAAGACTTTGCTTGCATATAATAGTTTTGTTTGATAATTTCCACATTCTATTCGTTTGCCTTTTTTTGAATATGGGAACAAAAATAGTCTCTTCCAGGCAGCCAATGAGATAGCTGTCTTCCAAATTTCTTGCCATAGACTAGTGAGCATGCCAAGGGCTGTATCTGTTTGTTGCAACATCTCAGTAGGTATCCCATCAATTCCTGGGGCTTTATTTTCTTGCCAGTATCTTCAGTGCACCTTAAACTTCTTTATTCAATACCATTGGTTCTTAATCATATGCTATTTTCTGAGATGGTTCTGTATCAACCAGTTTTTTTTCTTTTTTTGGTACAGTGACTCTGTGTATTGCCTCCATCTTCTATTGATGGATTCTGCACCATTAAGGCTATTACCAGTGTAATACTTTACTATTGCAGCTTGAGGGTTGAATTTGGTTTTCAGTTCTTTCAGCTTAATGCTGAGTGAGGTGTTCCTTTTGATTTTCTAATTCCATCTCTTCTATTGTAATACTTTATTTTCTTGAGCTGCCTTTGAAATCTTCTGTTCATCTCTCTTACCTTAGCCTTTCTTCCCATTGTTTTGACATCTCTACATTCTGGCATAGTTTTCAATGTCTGTTGTGACATCTGTTTTGGTCTTCTCCTTTTCTCCTTTCTTTATAATAATCTTTTACTTTCTTCATGAATATAATACCCTTGATGTCATGTCATAACTCATCTGGTCTTCAGTCATTGGTGTTCAGTGCATGAAATAGATTACTGAGATGATTTTAAATACTGAGATGTTATAGAGCCAAAGCATATGTTGCCTTTTGTGGACTTCATTTAATTTCATCCAACTTTAATTTGAACTTGCACTTGAGGGAGTGATAATCTGTTCCTTAGTTAGCTCCTGGCCTGGATTTGACTGCTGATATTGAGCTTCCCCATCAATTTTTTTCCACAGATGGAGTCAGTCTGATTACTGTGCAGCCTATCAGGTGAGGCCACATGTCTAGTTGCAGTTATGTTTTGATTTTTAAAAAAATTTATAATGACATATTTCAACAAACAGACGCTGCCCTGGATGCGCTCACCAAGTTGTGCCAAAAAATCTGGAGGATAACCACCTGGCCAGCTCACTAGAAGAGATGTATATTTGTACTTGTTCCCAAAAAAGGTGACCCAACAGCATGAGAAAATTATCGAACAATATTACTAATATCCCATGCAAGCAAGATTCTGCTGAAAATGATCCAAAAGCATCTGGAACAGCACATCCACAGAGAACTGCCAGCTGTGCATGCTGGGTTGAGATGAGGCCATAGCACAAGGGATATTATAGCTAATGTTAGATGGACGTTGGCTGAAAATAGAGAATACCAGAGGAATATATGTCTGTGTTTCATTGACTTTGAAAAGGGATTTGACAGTGTGGATCACAACAAACTGTGGTTAACTCTGAGAAGAATGGGAATCCCAGAGCACTTTCTTGTGCTTATGTGAAACCTATACTTGGACCTAAGGTGTACTTGATCCAGGCCATCGTCTTTGCACTTAATTGCATGCATCAGAATGCTGGACAGTGACTAAGGATGACAGAAGAAGAATCGATACCTTTGAGTCGTGATGCTGGAGAAGAGTCTTGAAATTACTATGGATTGACAAGAAAACAAATTGGTCTGTCTTGGAGAGGGTTAAACCAAGTTTCTCCTTGGAGGCTGGGATTTTGTAGGTCCATCTCACATACTTTGGGCATGTGGCCTGGAGGGACCAATCCTTGGAGAAGTACATCATGCTTAGAAGGGTGGAGGGACAGCATGGGAGAGGAAGACCCTGGATGAGATGGATTGATGCAGTGGGGGTTGGAGACTAGTCAGGACAAGACAGGTGTCAGAGCTTCTGTACGTAGGGTCACTATTAGTCACAGGCAACTCAACAGCACATAATAACAAACAACATACTTGGACCAGGAGAAGTGTCAGAACAGAGCAAGTAAACACTGCATGGTTCAAAATCAGGAAAGGTGTATTGCCAGGGATGCATCTTATTTCCATACCTTTTCAGTCTGTGTGCAGAACAGATCATCCATAAGGCTGAGCTCTGTGAGGAGGTATGTGACATCAGGATTGGAGAAAGACTCATCAACAACCTGCATTATGCAACGTTAAGATGACTTAACCTTGTTTACCGAAACTGAAGAGGACCTGAGGCATTTGCTGCAGAAGATCAAAGACTGCAGCCTTAAATACGGATTGAAGCCCAACATCAAGGAAACAAAGATTGTCACCACAGGGCCGATTGACAGCATCATGATGGATGGTGAAAAGATTGGGATTGTAAACACCTTCCGTTTGCTTGGCTCTACAGTCAACACTCTTGGTACCAGCAGCCAGCAAATCAAAAGACTAATTGCATTGGGAAAATCTGCTGCCAGAGGCCTCTCCAGAGTACTGAAGAACAGTGATGTCAGTCTGTAGACTGCACATGATCCAGGCCATGGTCTTTGCAATTATTGTATCAGAAAGCTGGACAATGACTAGGGATGATAGAAGGAGAATTGCTTTTGAACTGTGGTGCTGGAAAAGAGTATTGAATATACCACAGACTACTAGGAGAACAAACAGGTTTACCCTAGAGAGGGTGAAACCAGGTTGCTCTTTGAAGGCAAGGATTTTGAAGCTTCATCTGACATATTTTGTGTATGTTGCAAGGAGGGACCAGTCCTTGGAGAGGTACATCATGTTTGAAAGGATGGAGGAACAACTCAAGAGAGGAAGATCTGAGGTGAGATGGATTGACTCAATGATTGGGGTAATGAGGGTAGTACATGTGTCAGAGACAATAAGGTCGGCTCAAGGTAGAGCAGAGTTCAGAGCTGTTATACATAAGAGTCACAAGTCAAGTGTCACGTGATTTGATGGTCCATAACAACAACAACAACAACAACTCATTGATTATACAGAATTCTGTCATTTAGTCTTTAGCCTCATTTCTGTTCCTAGTCCATGTTTTCCAACTGCCTTTCCTTTTTCTTTGGTTCTAACTTTTGCATTCCAGTCACCAGTTATTATTAATGTATATTGGTTGCATGTTTGATCAGTTTCAGACCACAAAAGTCAGTTGAAAACCTCAATTTTCTCATCTTTGACTTTAGTGGTTAATGCGTACATTTGACGAGTAGTTGTATTAACATGTCTTCATTGTAAGTGTTTAGATAGTATCTTGTCACTCACAGCATTGTACTTTGAGATCCTGAAATGTTCATTTTTACTGTGAATGCAACACCCTTCTACTTCAATTTGTCATTCCCAGCACAATAGATCAAATTATCTGAATCAAAGTGGCCCATACCAATCCATCTAAGCTTACTAATGCCTAGGATGTGGACCTCAGTTGTTCCATTTAATTTGTGGCAGTTTCTGATTTTACTAGATTCATACTTTGTGCATGCCACATTTCAATTATTAAGAACTGTTTGCACCTCTTTCTCATTTGTTAGTATCTTCCAGTCTGAGGGGCTCCACTTGCGGTACTGTTATCTAACAGTGTTCCTCCATTGTTCATGGGGTTTTTAAAGGCCTGCTATTTCAGAAGTGACTGGCCTGTTCTTCTTATTAGACTGTCGTAATCTTGAAGTTCCACTGAAACCTGTCTACCAAGGTTGACTCTGCTGATACTCAAAATGGTGGTGGAGCTTTCTACATTACAGCAACAAACAAATCACCCAGTACAGCAAACTGGCAGACAATGCTTTACCCACTGGCCCAGGCCAGTTGTTTTTTTTTTTCTTTTCCTGTAGCCTACATGCTTGTTTTGTAGTTTGCCCTTAATTAACTCTCGTCTATCAGTTTGCTGTACTGGAGGACTGACTTGCAAGTTGCTACTAGTTTCCAAGGTTGTAATCACTATGATATCGGGCTGCCACATTTCTTTCCTCTGAAATAGCTTATAGTTTCAAACCATTGACCTTCTGGTTAGCAGCTGAAGGCTTAGTCATTTGCACCCCTATGTATTAAGACAAGGCTAAGACTTTTTCTCCATGACTTCTGGTTCTTTGCCTTTCTTTTATATCCCATTTAACCTCTTGGCCCAAGCATCAGATAGATGATAAATCTTAGAGTTTTTAAGATTAAGTTGCTAGGTTGTTGTCTGATAACCTAAGTGTGGATCATACTTTTATTTGTCCAGCCAAGAAACAATTTTGGAAAATATAAGATATTATTGAATGATAATACTTTCTCAAGTTTAAACTTGTCTTTGCATCTGTAAAAGTTGATGATCAATATTTTATATATAGTTTTAGAAATCCTGCTAAAGTCTGCCTCATTTTTTGGAGACATTAGTGTGAGGGTTACATACAGAAGAGATTAACACCTGAAGGTTTTATCATTGTCAGTAATAATCATTGCCAAAGGATTCTTCTATGACTGTCACTTCCCAAAATGAGTATTTCACAGAATTTATGAGTTGTTTATTTACCGTGTTTGTTGTTGTTATGGGCATTTGAGTCACCTGCGACTCGTAGCAACCCTTTGTACAGCAGCTCTGAAGCCTGCCCTGTCCTGAGCCATTCTCATTGACTCCAGCACACCTACTATCCCCAACGCCCCAGTTACTATATCAATCTATCTCATCTTGGTTCTCCCTCTCCTGCCCTGTCCCTCCATCCTTCCGAGCATGATGTCTTTCTCCAAGAATTGGTCCTTCCTGGCCACATGCCCAAAGTATGTGAGGCAGAGCTTCAAAATCCTAGCCTCCAAGGAGAAACATAGTTTCACCCTCTCCAAGACAGTCCTGTTTGTTTTCTTGGCGGTCCATGGTATGTTCAAGACTCTTCTCAATTTTATGTGGAATGTCTTTAAAAAAAAATATCCAGAATTAAATGTATTATTTTTCCGTGCCTTTAATTCTTAACTGCTTTGACTTGGAACTTTGTGTTCTGACCTGAATTTGGTTGCTTAGGGTTTAGAGAGGAATTTTTACTTAGAAAAGGCAGAATCTTGAACCCTTGGATAAACACAGAGCCAGGCTGGTATTGTGAAAAGGCTGGTGCTGGACGGGTATTACAGAAAGGCAAAGATGCGTTTCCGCCCTTCTCTGTTTCAGCGGCAAATGTAGGGGAGTTATACCTACATTTCTATTTCTTCTATGTAAGAAGTATTGGAAGACTAGAAACCCAAATTAGGGAAGAAAAGATCTTTTGTATTGATAGATATTTTGTTACATACTGTTGAATTGGAACCTACTCATCTGGCTGTACAGTGAGTTTTCAGAGGCAGGAAATCGCATAGGAGAAGCAAGACCTCCTTTCTTCCATTGGAGCAACTTGTGAATTCACACCACATACCTTCGAGTTAAGGTATAGATCTCTGTTGTTCATAGATTTTGTAAGTTGTAATTGACTCAGTGGCATCTAACAACACCATGTTTATCTACATACATGTATATATGTGTATACTGTAGCCATACAAATATACGTATGTATTTATGTCTGTGTGTGTGTGTGTGTATATACACACACAAACACTCTCTATGTATTATAGTTTCTTTTTAGGCTTTTCATTTGTTAGCTATGTTAGTGTTAATATTTAGTGTCAGAAAAAATATAGGATTAAAAATTAGTAGAGATTGTTCTAATTCAGTCAACAATTTATTAGCACCCTAGCTGTATTAGGGAGCACTGGTGGCTTAGTAGCAAGAAATTATACTGCCAACTCAAAGGTGTTGTGTCTAGAATCCATCAGCTGCTCTATAGGAGAAGGATGGGCAATCTCCATCCATGCTATTTATTACCTCTGAAAACCCACTGGAGAGTCAGTTATGAGCCAGATGAGATTTGATGGTACTCACGAACAACAATATACTGCAAGTACCTTCCTCAAGTTGTACCCCTAAGCAAGCATGCCCCTCTCAGCTCCTGCTTTACTATTATAAGTTAAGCTCCTCTTCCTAAATGTCTTCTTATAATTTACAAATTTATATAGCCAAAGTAATTTCAAATGACCACTTTTACTATTTGTATTGTATGTATGTAATTTATTTGAGTCAGAATAGAAAATGCACTTTTTTCATACATATATGTGAAAAAAATCTTTGTTTTGAAATGCAGAGCAAATTAGTAATTGCTGGTATAGCATTAGGGCAGTGCCTTGGTGGTCCAGTAGTTAAAGCATCCCCCTGCTTAAAGGTCAGAGGTTCAAAGTTCAGGCTCTCCATGAAAAAAGTGTGTAGCAGTGGGTTTCAGTAAAGATAAGCCTTGGAAAGCCTGTGAAGCAGTCCTCTGTTCTGTGTTATGTTAGAGTGACTATGAGTCGGTCTACCTGATGGCAGTAGGTTTGCTCTCATTTGGTTTGGTAAGCATAGGATTGAAATTCTTAGGAAGCTTGAGTGTGTATATCTAATTCAGAACCTAGGTTCTAGAATTCTTTTAAAATCAATTATCATTAAGTTTTTACTTATTATCCCATTTTCTTAGAATTATAAATCCACGTTACCTGGCAATACCAAGTCTGAGTTCTAGATAATAGTTCTTAAACAGAAAGCAATTTTTGGATATGTTTTAGAACTTTTTATGCTATGACTTTGCTTTTATAATAAATATCAGAATATTAATTCATTTATCTTTGTTTTATTTAGTGATTGAAGGGAAACACCAGTGTGGTATTTCATGAGGAAGAGTCAGAATAACTAGGAATATTTTTTGTGTAGAAAGGAAGCCTCAACAGGGGGAGAGGGAGAAGGAGGAATTAGAACCAGGGGAGGAAATTAGGATTAAGAATGGTCAAATATAAGAAGTAAGCTGGATCAAATAGAGATACCATTTGACCCAGCAATTCCACTACTGGGAATATACCCTGAAGAGACCATAGCTGACATCCAAGCAGATATATGCACACCCATGTTCATTGCAGCTTTGTTCACAATAGCAAGGAGTTGGAAACAACCTAAGTGCCCATCAACAAACGAATGGCTAGAGAAGCTGTGGTATATTCGCACAATGGAATACTATGCTGCATTAAAAAACAAGGAACTCATGCAATATTATTCAAAATGGTTGACTCTGGAGAACATTATGCTGAGTGAAATATCCCAGTCACAAAAGGACAAATATTACATGATGCCACTGCTGTAGAATGGGACTGTCCTTGGGGTTAGGGAGACACTGAGTAAGATGGGTTCAATAATGTATACTGCACTGAAGCAGAGGAGGGAGAGAACCGTCTAAAAGAGAGATGTAACTGGGTATTTCTGTCATCACAGGAGACTAGAGCGAGGGCTGCATGGTGGAGGGGACCTGGGGGAGGGTTTGTAAAACAATGAAAGAATCTTTTCTTTTACTTTTCCATAATTTTTGGACTCATGTACTTATAACTTGTTAGTCAAATTTGTGTCTTCTAGGTTGCAACACCCCCATGATACATCTTGAAGGATATGTACATGTACAGCCAAGCACAATCAATAAGAGTGCATCTGAATTCCAAAATCAATCTCCATAATAGTCTATGTATTTCCTACTGCCAAAGGGGCCCTTTAGAGTAGTGAGAGAAGATCTTCACCCTGAAACCCACAGCGTCCCTTTTCAGCAGGAAGTAGCTAAGAGAATACGCCGTCCCCTTTTCCTTATGACTCAGGGTGAAGTCTCTCTCAGGGAGGAGTGATAGTGAATGGCAAAGGATACACTGACAAAGAAGATTAATCAGAACTGGCTTTGACAAGCACTGTGGCATTTGGACAAGAACAAACTGGGAGGAGGGTAGAGAGAATAGTGCAACAATGAATGAGTGGAAGCCCAAAATCTCTGTAAATGTTTATGAAAATTAATAAAATATAATTATAGAAAAAAAGAAAAAAAAAAAGAAAAAAAAAGAAAAAAAAAAAAGAAGTAAGCTGGAGAGTGCAAGACATCGAATTTATCTGGTGTTAGATAGATGATCCTGATAGTGGTTATATTGATTAAATACTCATTATTTGCTAGATCCTGTGCAGGACGTTTTACATTTCTCTATATAATGAAAATGACTGTATAATTTTCATCTCAATGTATACAATTATGGAAGTGTGATTGGCTAAATATATATATATATATATATATATATATATATATAAACAAACAGTAATATCTAATTATATATTGCTTTTAAACAATTCTCTTCCTTGTATGTTTCAATGTAATTATATATTTTTAATGACCCAGTATTTTAGTGATAAAAATGAATGAGTTCCAGAGTAAACATTCATAGTAGCAGCATGTTTGAAAGAGGCCTTATTTCAACTCTACATTCTACTTTATGACGTCTGCTAAATAGACTAAACTTAAAAGGAAAAGAAGACTTTTCCCAGCCCTCCATGCAAGAAGAAGAAATAAAACTTGTCTACATTAAGGAAGGAAAGGGATGAGATGACTTTTTTTTTTTTTTAGAAATTTCACTTTTATTTAGCCACCTCTGAGCAACTTTTAGAGCACTCATGTGATTTAACCTGGACAGAGTTGCACCACTAACCTAAAGGTTCCAATCCATGGGAGAAAGATAGGCAGGCTCCTCCTGTGTGATTTACATCCACTGAAAACTTGCTGGAATGCTGTGAATTGGTTCTGACTTAGTAGCAGTGCATTTAGATTTGTTTTCATCTTTTTAATGCAACTTTTTAGTGTTCTGAGTATTGTTTTAAGAACTTTATGTGTATTGTTTTTTTTAATTTTCACAGTAATCTTGTGATATAAGAGCACTTTAAAAAAAGAAGAGCCAGGCACAAAGAAATCAAGTTTATATTGATGTTTATATAACCTGCAAAGGGTTGAACCATGTCTTGAAAAATGATCAGCTAGTTCACAACAGCAAAGTTTTCAATAACTAGATCTCACAGGCTTTCTTATTATCTGATTTTTCCCATTTATGGCAGTAGTAAAAAGTCTACCTAAATAAACTTGAAACCAAGTGTGGACCCAGATGTTTTGAGTGAGACTGCCTTTCTCCTGAGCCCTTCGGTCATGTTATAAGGAGGGATCGGTCCTTGGAGAGGGACATCATGCTTGGGAGGGTGGAGGGCAGGTGAAGGAGGGGAAGGCCCTCTGGGAGATGGATTGATTTGGTAACTGGGGCAATCGGCATGAGTGTGTCAGAGACAGTGAGATTGGCACAGGACAGAGCAGAGTTTAGAGCTGTTGTACATAGGGTCGCTATGAGTTACAAGCGAATCGACAGCACATAACAACAACACAACAACAACCTCTGACCTTAGTCTTAAGTGTGAAGAGAAAAGTGGGAGAGGCCTGGAATTTGGAAGCCAGGACCTCAGACCATGACCTTACAGTTGTGCTCCAAGGCCTTAATGGGTCACAGACAGATGGAGATATAGGACTTGAGGCTCTAGTCTGTGAAAAGGCTACAGAAGAGCTCAAACAAGGTGTGCAGTACTTACCTCACTGCAGATCCTGAAATCTGATGTTCGTACACTGTGATCAGTGGGAAGCCAGTGATCCTGGCGAGGTGAGTGGGTGGACATTTCTTTGGAGAGAAGAAACTCCTGGTGGGTTCCCTCTGCCTGCAAATCCTGATTCAGGCAGCTCTGCATATGATTTGCAGGGATATGAACTAACCCACTTACTTAAAGAATTGTGCAGAGGTGAAGGGGTCAAGGACAGACTGCTGTGCAGGAGAGATAGCAGCTATGGAAAGCTGTCTCTGAAATGTCTCACATAACACTGATTCCCACATAATTACTTGATGTTTGTAACCTAACCGTGTCAGTAGTTAGGAGTAGGTGTACACTGGACAAGGTACTGCTGGAGATCTGAAGGTAAATAACACATGGTGACTTTTTATAAGAAGCTTATTGTCTAGTGAGTATTATTATAAAGCTTTGTATTATCTATTGCTAAGCAACTGCTTACCCTAAAATTTAACATCTTAAAACAAGAAGAATTTCATTTTCTCATGTAGTTTCTGATGATCAAGAACTTGGGAGTTCTGGGTCAGGGTCTCGGGATATTACAATCAAGCTGTCTGTCAGGACTGCAGGCGGACAGCTTGAGGATCTGCTTGTAAGATCTCTCATGGGCTGATGGTGGGAGGTTTCAGTTCCTGTCTGTGTGGGCTTGTCCATAGGCCTGCTCGCCATATGCCTCCCCTAGAGTGAGTGAGCAGGAAAACCGAAACAAAAGCTACAGTATCTTTTATAACTGAGTCTTGAAAGTGAGATACTATTGCTTCTGCTCCATTTTATTGATCACTTAGACTGACTCTGTTTTAAGGCTGTGAGTACTGGTGGCAGGGTTTAGAGTCATATGGGGGTTAATGCTCATACGTAGTCTTAAACAGGTAAAAGAAAGCAGTGAGACTTTTTTTTTTTAGTTTATTTTATATTGGTTTGCTTAATTATTTCTTGGATTGGGACATCATGCTTGGAAAGGTGTAATGTCAGTGAAAGAGAAGACCCTCAAAAAGATGCAGAAATGGGCTTGAGTGGTCCAGAGATTGTGAGAATGGTACAGAATAGGACAGGCTTCTGGTCTCTTGTTTATATGGTTGCTATGAGTCATACTCGAAAAGATGGCAGCTAACAACACAAAACCAGTTACTGAAGTGTCATCTCTAACATAGCAATCCTGTTTGTGTCCAGGTGGAACACTGCTCTTTAGTGTTTTTAGTGCCTCCTTTTATGGGAGTGGAGGCTGAGATGAGGGATGAATTAAATCATCAGGCTTTCTGAGAATCCTTTTGGTGGACTTGAACCTCTGATCTTTTGGTTATCAGCTGAGTACATTCACAGTCAACACCATCCAGGGATTCCACAGTGGTGAGAGAATGAAGAAACAGAAGTTAATTGGCAACTGTAGAAGGCACAATCAAAGTCGTAGTCATTGCCAGAATAGACTCACCTGACCCTCCAGCTGGTTTTCATGAAGCTGTAAATCTTATGGGAGGATATTGCCTTTTTGGTGGATTTGAACTATGGATTTTGCCATCAGAGTGCCTGTTTTGATAAATAGATGAGCTACATTAAATAACAACAGTTAGCATTTTTCAAGGTCTAATCTGGAGGGATGTTTCTTAATTATGAGTCATGCGCCAGTTTGTATGGTACGCACTGATGAACAAAGATAGCAGTATCAATCAGCTTGCATTTTTAAGACTGTATCCTTCAGATTAAGGAGTTCTTTATGTGATATGTCTTAGGGCCAAACAATGTTTTGTTCTGTTGTCTGTGGCAGATCACCATGAGTGGTGTCCAGCCAGCTCAGCTACACAACAGTAGTTGAGTGAGCTGGAAGCCTATTTGATTAATTGAAGGGTAAATCAGGTAGTGAGAGTGATTTTGAAATGGTGGAGATGGAGGCATGGTGAGCTGGTTGTGTGATGGCCCATTGTCAACTGTCAACAGTTGGTTATTTTTTAAAATATTGTTATACTGCTTTTTTTATGATCTTCCTTTATTTTATTTTTTTAGTATTATTGTGTGTGTGTGGGGTGTGTGTGTGTGTGTGTGTGTGTGTCTGTGTACCGTCAGATCAGATCTGACTGGTACAGGAGGAGATTGTCCCTCCTTTCCGGGCAGAGCATCTGGTGGATTCGAACCA